>NC_134495.1:41808063-41810563 GCF_040206685.1 Ascaphus truei
AGAACTTAGACTGGTGGTGGATGTAAGAGTCTCTGGTAGGTTGTTCCAGTTTTGGGGTGCACGGTAAGAGAAGGAGGAGCGGCCGGATATTTTGTTGAGCCTTGGGACCACGAACAGTCTTTTGGAGTCTGATCTCAGGTGATAGGTGCTGCATGTGGTAGGGGTGAGGAGCTTGTTCAGGTAGCTGGGTAGCTTGCCCATAAAGAATTTGAAGGCAAGGCAGGAAAGGTGAACTTTGCACCTAGACTCGAGTGATGACCAATCTAGTTCTTTGAGCATTTCGCAGTGATGTGTGTTATAGTTGCATTGGAGAACAAAACGACAAATTGAATTGTAGAGGGTGTCAAGTTTGCTATGGTGGGTTTGAGGTGCCGAGCAATATACTATGTCTCCATAGTCAATAATTGGCATTAGCATCTGCTGTGCGATACGTTTTCTGACCAGGAGACTTAGGGAGGATTTGTTCCTGTAGAGTACCCCTAGTTTGGCATACTGTAGGTCTTGGTTGTCAGGGTATTAATGTGCATCCCAAATGTTAAGTGGGAGTCAAACCATATGCCCATGTATTTAAAACTAGTAACAGGAGTTAGGGTGGTGTAAGTGTTGGTTGTAATCTGGAGCTCAGTCGCTGGAAGCTTTAAAAATTTAGTCTTGATCCCAAACACCATTGTTACAGTCTTGTCAGTGTTTAAAAACAGTTTGTTTTGGGAAATCCAGTTTTCGAGTCTGAAAAAGTCAGACTGAAGTATGTGTTGAAGGTCAGAGAAGCTATGGCTGTGTGCATATAGGATTGTGTCATCTGCATACATGTGTATTGAGGCTTCCTGACAAGCTGTGGGAAGATCATTGATGAACACTGAGAAGAGTAGGGGCCCCAGAACAGAGCCTTGCGGGACGCCACAGGTGATAGCCAGGGGGTAAGAGTTAGCGCCAGAGATGGACACATGTTGGGATCTACCTGATAGGTAGGACTGAAACCAGTTTAAAGCATGCTTCCCTATTCCAGAGCTCTGGAGTTTGTTGAGCAAGATAGCATGATCAACAGTATCAAAAGCCTTTGCAAAATCTAGGAAGAAGGAAAAAACGAATGGCGCACAGCCAGGGAGCCAGGTGTAGAGTAAAACTGCTTCTTTATTCGTGCATGCAGAGAGACAACAAGAGATCCCCTTGATGGGACAAGGACAGGAACCTCCTACGCGTTTAAAGGATAAAGGATAAAGGACCCCCAGGTCCGAAACGCGTAGGAGGTTCCTGTCCTTGTCCCATCAAGGGGATCTCTTGTTGTCTCTCTGCATGCACGAATAAAGAAGCAGTTTTACTCTACACCTGGCTCCCTGGCTGTGCGCCATTCGTTTTTTCCTTCTACCTATTACTGGATTCCGGATCCCTCATGGCTGGCACGCCTTTCCATCACCCCTGGAGATGACGTGAGTGGGTTCTTTATGGTTACTAGACTCTTATGGTTAAGTTTGACAGTTGTCATTAAGGACTTACAAGTCTATATATTTACCACCCACTCCCACTGGTATCTCCAGGGTCAAATGTTTATTATTCACTGAACTGGACAGAGTCGTCCTGGGTTTGAGCACCCTATTTTTCTCTATTAGCAAAATCTAGGAATACTGCTCCAGTGAGTTGACCCCGTTCCATTCCACACTGGATTTCATTGCAAACTTTTAGCAGGGTAGTTACGGTAGAGTGTTTGGGGCGAAAGCCAGATTGGAATTGGCTAGGAAAATTTGTCTTGTTATAGTACTCGCTTAATTGGGAGTGGACACATTTTCCCATGACTTTGGATAGGATTGGGAGAAGGGAGATTGGTCTGTAGTTTGAGACAGTGTTTTTGTCCCCACTTTTGAAGATTGGGACAACTCTGGCAGCTTTCCAGGTTTAGGGATATGGCATGCAGACAGGATAGAGGTGGCTATGGAAGCAATTGGTTTGGCAATGGCTGGGGCACCAAGTCTTAGGAACCTAGATTGTAGTAAGTCAGGTCCACATTGGCTGCTTAGTTTTAATTGAGGAGCGCTTGTGTAATCTCCTCTACGGATACTGGGCCAAATTGAAAATAGTGGGCAATGTTGGGAGGGGGTGGGGCTATAGGGGTACTCCCAGGATGAGATTCAGGTTTGTGGTTTGGGTTGCGTTTTGCTAATAAGTTAGTAGCACACCCCACAAAGTAATCATTGAATGCATTTGCAATGTCGGTGGGGTTTGTCAGAGTAATATCGCCCTTAGTGATATTACTTGGCTGTTGGTGGTTAGAAGGCTGGAATATGTTGTTGAGATATATATATATATATATATATATATATATATATATATATATATATATATATATATATATATATATATATATATATATACAGTGTTCGACAATTAATGATAACTACCCGCCCATGGCGAGTGGATTTTGGCCGCTGGCGAGCCATGCTGCGGCTCTAAGAATTCCCCCTGCTCACTCCAATTTTTTATTTTTTTTAAAATAAATAATCCCCCT
>NC_134495.1:41815563-41818063 GCF_040206685.1 Ascaphus truei
TTCACACAGTTGGTGTATGGGTTATATTCATTTGCCTAGTTAACCTAAGCATAGGCGCTGCTTTCCTTCCCATATATATATATATATATATATATATATATATATATATATATATATATATATATATATATATATATATATATATATATATATATATATATATATATATATATATATATGTGTGTGGTGTATGTGTGTGTATATATTTATCAAAGTTGCACAATGTTAATAAATAATTTATTCTCACATGTCTTTTTTTTTTAATTTTTAAAATATTACTAGCTGATATACCCGGCGTTGCCCGTGATTTACCCCCCTTCACAGCTGGCTGGCCCCCACGTTCACAACTCCGTTCCCCTTCACCGCTCCGCCCCCCCCCTATTCACAGCTCCCCCCCCCCTCCTTCAAATCTGCGGTCTCCCCTCCCTACACCCCACATCAATCTCCACCCCTCCTGGCCCCCACATCAGTGTCCCCCGCCTTGCACATCACATCACTCTCCGCCCCTTGCACCTCACATGACTCCCCCCCCCTTGCACCTCACATTACTGCCCCCCCCCCTGCATCACCTCCAGCCCCCACCACATCACCTCCCGGCCCCCACCACATCACCCCCGGCCCCCACCACATCACCCCCCGGTCCCCACCACAGACTGTCACACACACACACACACACACACACACACACAGTGAGACACACAGTGAGACACACACACACACGTCACCTCTCTTTCCGGCCGCCGCCATGTTAGTTACTCCCTCGCGAGGGAGGAAGGGGGTCCTTCCGGGTGCCGCCATCTTAGGCGCCCTGCGTGGCATCTGCAGGCTGCCTGCCCACTGCCTGTCGGAGCACCGGGAGGGAGGTGAGTGGAGCACCGGGGGGTAGGTGAGCGGGGAGCTGAGCGGAGCACCGCGGGGGAAGTGAGCGGAGCACCGGGGGGAGGTGAGCAGGGAGCTGAGCGGAGCACCGGGGGGGAGCTGAGCGGTGAGCTGAGCAGAGCACCGGGGGGGGAGGTGAGCGGAGCACCGGGGGGGAGGTGAGCGGAGCACCGGGGGGAAGCTGAGCGGAGCACCGGGGGGGAGCTGAGCGGGGAGCTGAGTGGAGCACCGGGGGGGGAGCTGAGGGAGGAGGTGAGTGTGATGGGGGGTGGGAGAGGACAGAGAGAGAGAGGTGTGTGTGTGTGTGTGTGTGTGTGACACTGTGTGTGTGTGTGTTGTGTGTGTGTGTGTGTCGTCACTCCGCCTCAGGCCAATCAGAGGTGCGGGGGCGGGCGGGCCAAGGGACCAATGAGATTTCCCCTAGGGACACAGGAAGATGCAGACAGGCATACAGTGCTTTCATTTTTATTATATAGGATATGATATACACACACACACACACATACACACACACAGGTTCCCCAGTGACACACAAACACACAGACCACTTCAAAGTGACACACACAGTTACCCAATCACACACACACTGACAGCTACCAAGTGACACACACAGTGATACCCGCCTCCCAAGCGCGCTTGCTGTCTCCTCTGCCAGGACAGCAAAAAGCTCCTGGTAGAGCGAGCGGTAGCAAGCAAGAGCGAGCAGCAGCAGCACCAAATTCTTTACTATGTCCCAGACCTAAGTCTGAGCAGTCTGGGTCTGTCTGTCTGTCTGCTCTCCTCTGTCCTCTCTCAGTGTCTAAGAGAGACTGCTGCCCCAGAGGCATTTCCTCTCCCCCTTTTTAAAGCAGGTGAGCTCAATTAATTAGGATCACCTGTGGGCTGTCTAAGGCTGGGGCCATAGAGGGGTGAGGAGTTCGGAGCCGCGCTGACGCTGAGGCTTGCCTGCTGAAATCTGCGCGATTTCATGCCCATGCAGGCGAGCCAGCGGGCGCGATCGGAGGCGGGGGGAAACTGAGGGAGGCGGGGCAGTGACGTCACTGGGCCAATCGCCCGCAACGCACCGACGTCAACGTCACGGCGCCGTGACGTTGACGTTGCTCCGCGCTGATTGGATGTTTTCAGCCGACAGCGTGCTGAAAAACAGCTTGGCTGTCGGCTGAAAAATCCAGCGCCTCCGCACGCTCGCGTGAGCCCCCTCTCAAGGCATCCTCATTGAGGATGCAGGGGCTCACACGGAGCGTCCGCACGGCCCAGCGCGGCCTGTCCTTCTATGGACTCGGCCTAACTAGGGGAGTTAACTCATCGCATACTGGAAAGCAGGCATAATGCAACCTCCTACTAATATATACAGAGTCTATGACTGTCACAGAATATAGATTTTACTTAACTCCAAACAGGACCAAGTTAAAACCACATTTCTAGGTAGTTCTTATTGTATTTTGCTTGTGTTTGATATTAATTTGGGCTCCTCTTGTAGAAAGCTTATGTCTGGCGGATGCATTTTAATTTCTCCAATTCTCTCTCTCATGAAAACATTGAATGACTTGGACTCAAAAACGTTAGCTTTTCATACTGTAATTTCTGTAGAAAGCAGAGAGCGCCCCACGTTGCAATCTTG
>NC_134495.1:41825563-41940563 GCF_040206685.1 Ascaphus truei
GTCCCCATGTCTGTAATGAGAATCCCCTCTGAGGTTAATCACAAGTTCCCTAACCTGGTTGCGTCTCGCCGTACATCTCCAACTGACGGTGACCTTTGTCAAACCAGCTCCTCTGAGTCTTCCTGCTCACAGGCTGGTCCTCCGATCTACATTCCTCCTGGTCATGGCAGCTTCAACCTCGTGCTCTGTCGGGGATCCTTAAAACACTCTCTCCTTAGTCCTTTCTCTTCCTGAGTAACCATTATTAGCCTGAGGGTATGTCTATCATTGAGTGACTTATTAGCACATCACAGAGAGGAGCCATCCAGGGGGCAGCTGCATACATAGGTGCTTCCCGTTCAAGGCGGATACAGACAGAAAGTACAGTCTCTCATATGTCCCTCCCACTGCAGGGTGACAGACAGGAGGGACACTCATTACATTATTTATAAAATGTATTTATTTATAAAATATTTTACCAGGAAGTAATACATTGAGAGTTACCTCTCGTTTTCAAGTATGTCCTGGGCACAGAGTAAAACAAAATAATACACGGTTACAAATACAGTTACATAAATGAACAAGGTATACATTATATACAAGACATTGCATGCACAGTTAAAGAAAATATATATTATGAGCGTATGAAACAGTTACAGACCAGATTAAAGTGTGAGACAGCCTTAGATTTGAAAGAACTTAAGCTGGTGGTGGATATGAGAGTCTCTGGTAGGTTGTTCCAGTTTTGGGGTGCACGGAAGGAGAAGGAGGAACGTCCGGATACTTTGTTGAGTCTTGGGACCATGAATAGTCTTTTGGAGTCTGATCTCAGGTGATAGGTACTGCATGAGGTAGGGGTGAGGAGCTTGTTCAGGTAGCTGGGTAGCTTGCCCAGAAAGTATTTGAGGGTGAGACAGGAAAGGTGAACTTTGCGCCTAGACTCTAGTGATGACCAATCTAGTTCTTTGAGCATTTCGCAGTGATGTGTGTTGTAGTTGCATTGGAGAACAAAACGACAAATTGAATTGTAGAGGGTGTCAAGTTTGCTACGGTGGGTTTGAGGAGCCGAGCCAAATACTATGTCTCCATAGTCAATAATTGGCATTAGCATCTGCTGTGCAATACGCTTTCTGACCAGGAGACTTAGGGAGGATTTGTTCCTGTTAAGTACCCCTAGTTTGGCATAGGTCTTGGTTGTCAGGGTATCAATGTGCATCCCGAATGTTAAGTGGGAGTCAAACCATAAGCCCAGGTATTTAAAACTAGTGACAGGTGTTAGGGTGGTTTTAGCGTTGGTTCTAATCAGGAGCTCAGTCACTGGAAGCTTTACAAATTTAGTCTTGGTCCCAAATACCATTGTTACCGTCTTGTCAGTGTTTAAAAACAGTTTGTTTTGGGAAATCCAGTTTTCGAGTCTCAAAAAGTCAGACTGAAGTATGTGTTGAAGGTCAGAGAGGCTATGGCTGTGTGCATACAGGATTGTGTCATCTGCATACATGTGTATTGAGGCTTCCTTACAAGCTGTGGGAAGATCATTAATGAACACTGAGAAGAGTAGGGGCCCCAGAACAGAGCCTTGCGGGACACCACAGGTGATATCCAGGGGGTTGGAGTTAGAGCCTGAGATGGACACATGTTGGGATCTTCCTGATAGGTAGGACTGAAACCAGTTTAAAGCATGTTTCCCTATTCCAGAGCTCTGGAGTTTGTTAAGCAGGATAACATGATCAACTGTGTCAAAAGCCTTTGCAAAATCTAGGAATACTGCACCAGTGAGTTGTCCCCGTTCCATTCCGCACTGGATTTCATTGCAAACTTTTAGCAGGGTAGTTACGGTGGAGTGTTTGGGACGAAACCCAGACTGGAATTGGCTAGGGAAATTTGTCTTGGTGTAGAAATCGCTTAATTGGGAGTGGACACATTTTTCTATAACTTTGGATAGAATTGGGAGAAGTGAGATTGGCCTGTAGTTTGAGACAGTGTTTTTGTCCCCACTTTTGAAGATTGGGACAACTCTGGCAGTTTTCCAGGTCTTAGGGATATGGCCTGCAGACAGGATAGAGTTGACTATGGACGCAATTGGTTTGGCAATGGCTGGGGCACCAAGTCATAGGAACCTAGATTGTAGTAAGTCGGGTCCACATTGGCTGCTTAGTTTTAGTTTGAGGAGCGCTTGTGTAATCTCCTCTTCAGATACTGAGCTAAATTGAAAATTGTGGGCAGTGTTGGGAGGGGGTACTCCCAGGATGAGATTCAGGTTTGGGGTTTGTGCTGCGTTTCGCTAATAAGTTAGTGGCACACCCCACAAAGTAATCATTGAATGCATTTGCAATGTCAGTGGGGTTTGTCAGAGTTATATCCCCCTTAGTGATATTACTTGGTTGTTGATGGTTAGGAGGCTGGAATATATTGTTGATAACCTTCCAGAAGTTAGCTGGGTTTGATGTATTTTGGTGGAGATTGTCAGAGTAATATTGTGCTTTTGCATACCTTGTTTGCCTTGTGCACACGTTCCGCAGGCATCTGTAGTGATTGAGATCCTTGGTAGTGCCAGTTACTTTGTAGCTTTTCCACAAGGCATCCCTGAACTGGTAGAGTGCTATAAGGTCAGGTGTAACCCATGGAAGGTGGGCCCCCCGTACCCTTATTTTGTGTAGTGGAGCATGGGTATCGCAGAGTTTTAAGAACTCGGATTGGAAATAGTCGAGCGCAGAGTCAGGGTCGGGAATTAAATCGATTCTGTGCCATGGGCAGTTGGTAAGGTCATCCAGAAACTGTTGTGGGTTAAAGTTTTTAAATGTTCTAGTGAGGAGAACTTTAGGGCTTGAATGGGGCGGTTTAATTTTCCTTACACAGTACACTATTGCATGGTCACTGAAAATATCAGGAAGGATGCCAGAGGATTGGATTCTGCTGGGGTTTGAGGAGAGAATCCAGTCTAGCATGGAATGGTTATGTGACTTCAGGTTTATTCGTGTGGGTTGGGAAATGAGTTGCGATAGGTTAAGTGACTTGAGTTGTATCTGGATTTTGTGGTTTTTAGGGTCAAGCCAATTGAAGTTGAAATCCCCTAGAACTAGCAGCTCACTCTTCTCATTCAGAGAGGAAATGGAGGCAAGAAATTGGGTGATATCAGTCAAGGATTGTAGAGGGGCTTTAGGGGGGCGGTAGATGCCAGCAAGCAAGATGGACTTAGAAAAGGGGAGGCAGATTTTGCCAACTAGAGTTTCAAAAGAGGGTGGACTTGGTGGGCAATGTAACAGTGTAAATTGTAAGGTGTGTACAATATAAAATAACACCCCTCCTCCTCTCTTTGACCTATCTCTCCTAAAAATGGAGTATCCCTGAATGGCGATATTTGCATCAGGGGTTTTAGAGGATAGCCATATTTCTGTAAGAACGATGGCTTTGGGTTTATGCATAAGGCACCATGCCCTTAGTTCATCCAGTTTGGGCAGCAGGCTCCGGATGTTTATATGGGCGACAGATAGCCCTTTTTGGAATTTAAAGGTGGAATTCTCAGGGGCATGGGACAGAGCTGAAATGGGAGGACCTGGGTTAGTTTCAATATCACCTGCTAAAGAGAGTAATAGTATGAGTAGAAATTTGGGTAGTTGTTTGCAAGTTGTAAATTTGTGGTGTTTTCCATTAGAGTGAGCAGTGGTTGGTGTGCTGGTTTTTAGAGTTCTCCACCAACATTCAGTAGATAGTGCAAGGCTTTTGAGTAGTCCAGGGTGTATGGTGATGTTGGGTGTGGGCAAGGATGGAGGAGTTTGTAGTGGATAGAGGGAGTAACATCTCCATGAGGCCAGGAGAAAGAAAAAAGTTAGAAGACATAGCAGGTACATGATGCCAGAGGTAGGCAGTGCTGCAAGGAGCTGTTGTGAGAAGAGTGAGTGTGTGCAGACTAAACAGCAGGGGTGGGCCTGTACCTTGTCAAGTGTTTTGCTGCATTGCAATGCTAGGGTCAATTCAGGGTTTCAGTGTTTTGTGCAGTCAGTTTTGGGAAAGGCTGCAGTGAAAGAAGTTGTAAAGGGGTGGGGGGTTAAACTATGCAGGCTAACAAGCATGGGATCATAGTGTGATCTGAATAGCTTACCGTTTGTTGTCTTGAGTTAAAGAGTTTGCAGAAAGAAGCAGTCCCCAGTCACCTCTAGTCAAACTGTAGTCTAACTGTATTTATCACTTAAAAAAACTCACTTTAAATGCCTCACTGCCTCATGCAGTTCCTGCCCAATGCAGCTAAGATGTTAGTATTATACAGAAAAAACAGTCACATGATCCTCCCCCTCCCCAATCAGTCAGCTTGTTCCATTTGGTCAATTAACAGCACAGAGTTAAGAGGGGGAAAAAAAAAACACTTTTTACATTCAAACATACTAACTTATATATCAATTCAACAAGGCCAGATTCAGTCTTATACACAGGTTATCTTTTCTATCACTGCAGGGTCACAATTACATCCCTCTCTCTCCCCTTGTGTAGGTGGATATTACTGTGACGGAAGTACAATATATATCACTAGCTGCAGAGGTCACCATGCGGTGAAACACTTCCACAGGAACCAGAGCCCATTCTTGGTGCCCCTGACTAACTCACTGATGATGAACAAGGACATGAGGCAGATAACTGAGAGGATCTTGAATCACACCCTGGAGATTATCTACTTGCTGGCTGGAGAGGTGAGGGCTTCTGGATAAAGTGATAATGACACCCCTCTTATCTCCTTCATTACAACAGGGACCTGCAGAGCGTTATATGGGAGGTATTTGAGAAGCAATATCAAGGGACACATGTAATTACAGATAGCAAAAACTCAAGGGTAGGCAAGATGTTTGGTCATATGGAGAGCTCAGGACCACATAAGGACACGATTGGGCAGCAGGAGAGCACAGGGACAGATAGTCAGAGAAGGATGTAGTTTGGCAAAGGGGACTGACTCAGTGATTGAATGTACTTGGATCCAGGAAGAGATGTTTGTGCAGAGGGAGATCCTGGGCCCACTACATATATTATAAAACAAATGTTTTGTGTCTGTGCAACATTATTCTGTAATATCCACAGTGTCGGAAGTCCTGTAATGATTACATATACTTTCTAATGTGATGTATGTACAATCCATGATCTTTGTGCTCATATAGGCACAGGGGAGTCAGTGAGTTTGGTGCAGATATGTCAGTGATACAATAGACAGAATTGGTGGGGAGAGCACTGAATACATTGAGTATAGAGCTGTTAACAAGAGAAGTGTCCCTCTTACTGCAAAGCAACAGAATCAATACGGAGAGGGAATTGGGACAAAACTACTAAAAAGGGAATCCCGCTGGATTTACACACTTGGGACATTATTTCCCCAAGGACTCAAAGTAAAATATTCTCTCCCTACATCTGAACAGACTGGAACCCACCATCCTTACCCCAATCTGGACATAACCAACCTAATCCCCGTACTAACATATAACCTAGTGTCCTCGTACCATGACATGCCTGTACATGCTCCAATGGGACCCTCGCATGCCCGTTTCATGAATATAACGTACTACTGGCAAACTTTACTCTCCGTGCCACCTCCTATTAGACTTTGTCCATACTGAAAGCGAGCGAGAGCGCTAAAGTGCTACTTGCTTCGCGCCAGCTTTCCTCTCTGGCGATGTGTAGACTGTGTAGGTTTTTGGGAAGGGAGTGGGCTCGGTCATGATGTGGGGGGAGCGGGCATGTCAAGGAAGTGTCATGCATGAGAACACGCCTTTAGCCAATAATAAAATGCATAATGCCATGCAATTTACAGAAGTTTTCTGCAAACATATACAAAACCGGGTCAAAACACGAGTGTTTGGCCGGAAAAGAATCCCAAATATTGCACTCAGTGGGGGCACAGTTGGGTAGGTCAATGTATCCTGGTTATCGTAACCTAATATATGCCATGTAACCAAAATAATATTGTATTAAACATAATAGTGGTAACAATATAACATTAAGTGAAGGGTATATATACACAAGTTAATTAAAATTGTGGTGGTGAATATGGTGTAACGTGAAGGTATATGGCTCCTATGCCTATATTGAGCAACCTGTATGTAAGGGATAAGGATCCCTAAAAGATGGTATTTACCATGTATAGTAGAATATATCTGCCTAAAAGTATCAGGTGATTTGAATGCAGTGTTTGCTGAATTACAAACAGTGCCGATATTACCTCTCCGCAAAAATATCTGCTTGTAAGAAAACACAAAGCTGGAACATTGAGATCTGAAGAGAGTGAGTCTTATCCCAGACGCAATAGGGAAAGACACATTTGTAACCACCTATGTCTCCTTTGCTACATTGCATCTGGATTTTAGCTCCTAGTGGTTTAATAATCAATTGAACTTTGCCACTGATGTAGCAATTTACATGAATCAAAGGACAGTTCAGAGAAGTCTCTATTACTGTGAGTAAGACTGATTATTAGACTTGGATATCACTATTGGACAACAAACTGATGCCAACCTGTCCTTCCTTATGGTTCCAAACATACAGTACTGTCTGCCGGTACACTCCTGTATTATTCCTTATTTTGAGGATTTCATTCTCCTCTCTTGGTTATGTATCAATAATGCATATTAATCTATCTTCCCAAAGGTACTTACTCTGCAATCTATTAGGGTGACACTTAGGTAGAATCAATATCCCATGACCAACCTGCCTCTGACATCATTACCTCTTAATACTTTTTTCAATCAGAAATCGTGTGTCCGTTTCCCATACCTGTCGGGACTGAACCTTCAGACGTGTAGCCATCACTATGGCAACGAACGGCTACATAAACCGCATTCAGCAGATAGGCGGGGCCACCTTCAGAAAGCGTAAACTAATGTGCAACATACGTCGGTGCGCGCCGATTCAGTGGGACTTCAGGGAAGGATCGCGGCCGAGTCTCCAGCGCGTTCTGTACTCGGGGATAGTGGGATTCAACTAAATTGTATACGATATTAAGTGTAACTTGGTTCCTAAGTATGCTGAAGAGTTGCATAACGTGTTAATACTTCCCATAGGGCTTCTTGCATTATGAACCAACAAGCTCGTTACTAATGTATCAGGCTCAAGGAGCATAATCGCTCTAGTTATCTACCCTTATTTTAAGCCTAGTGATCTTTAAACAAGGGGACTTCATTGAGCTATTTAAATTGCTAACGTACTGAGGACCTGAGACTTACACTCCTGTTTATCTCTGGTTTAGACTCTGTGCCAAGACACATACTGTATAGCTAAGACTGCTGTGTGTTGTTTTAAAACTGCAGTTCAAGCTGCCGGCTTTTTTTTTCTTTTCAATATGTGCATCAATACAATCTGCACACTGACAAGTGATTAGCCAAGTTACTGTTCTCCTGTAATCGATCGCTGAAGATTCGGCTCGGGGGTTCTTTATATCACTGTTAGGATCACTGTTAGGACTTCAGAATATTACTCAAGATGCAAAGTTCTGTGTGGGAAGATCATGTGACCAGGCAGGCACTACATACAATTGGTGCACTGCTAGAGAGAGGGCAAAAGGGGTGTGCTAGAGCCTGTCTCAGAACAGGAAGGGGATGTGACTTTGTAAATAGCTGCTATAGAAACAAAAATGCTTGTTTTTAGATTTTAAACTAGGATGGGAGGGGAATGAAAAAGATAACACTCTAAATAAAATGGGGAAATAGCAAGGGGTTTGTACGAGTACGAGTTTGACAAGCAGCGAGACACCCATAGTAAATACAGATAATACTAGAAAGCTTCTAAAGATTAAACCAAATTGGCGCAGAAAGGAAGAGAAGATAATAGTACAGGCTGAAAAAAAACCTGAAATGCATGCTTGCTAATGCAAGAAGCCTGCCAGATAACATGGGGGAGCTTGAATTAATAGCTGCAAGGGAGCAGTATGATATCATAGGCATTACTGAAACATGGTGGGATGAAACTCATGACTGGACAGTTAATTTAGAGGGTTGTTCCCTTTTTCGGAAGGATCGAGCAAATAGAAGGGGAGGTGGAGTATGCTTATATGTTAAACCGAATCTAAAACCTATTATAAGGGAAGATGTGTATGAAGGGAATGATGAAAATGTAGAGACCTTGTGGCTAGAAATTATC
The DNA here is from genome assembly GCF_040206685.1 of Ascaphus truei. Taxonomy (NCBI): domain Eukaryota; kingdom Metazoa; phylum Chordata; class Amphibia; order Anura; family Ascaphidae; genus Ascaphus; species Ascaphus truei. The sequence continues at coordinate 41,833,652 of NC_134495.1, forward strand.
AGTGGAGGTAAAAGTATAAAGAAAATGTTTGTAGGGATATGCTATAAACCACCAAATATCTGTGAGATTGAGGAAGCTAAAATACTTTTGCAAATTGAGAAGGCATCAAAACTGGGTCATGTTTGCAAAATGGGGGATTTTAATTATCCAGACATAGACTGGGGCAATGAGATTAGCGTTACAACAAAAGGAAACTGATTTTTGGGGGTGCTTCAAGACAATTCCATGACCCAAATTATTGAGGAATCAACCAGGAGATGGGCAATACTGAATTTGGTAATATCAAACAATGTAGAAGTAATAGCAAATATTCAAGTCCTGGAACATTTGGGTAACAGTGATCATAACATGGTCTCATTTGAAATAAATTATCAAAAAACAGTTTGCCTGGGTTTCAACAAAGACCTTAAACTTTAGAAAGGCAGATTTTAATAAACTGAGGTTTAATCTACAAGTAATACACTGGGATGACGTTTTTGCAGGGAAAAATGTTGAAGATAAATGGGCAGTCTTTAAAACATTGTTAGAAAAGCACACTTATCAGTGTATACTCTTGGGTAATAAGTATAAAAGAAATAAGTCAAAACAAATGTGGCTAAATAAACAGGTATGGGAGGAAATGTACAAAAAGAGGAAGGCGTTTAGATTCTTAATCAGAAGGGACAGAGACATCATATCAGACTTTTAAGGAATGTAACAAATGGCAAAAGTTCAATTAAATTAGCAAAAATGGTTAATGAAAAAAGAATTGGAGTAGAAAGTAAGATCAACTCAAAAAGTTCTTTAAGTACCTCAATAACAAAAAATCAGAAAAGAATATATAGGACCCTTTCAGTGTGAGATGTGTAGGCAGATTATTGGAGATAGTGATAAAATAGAGGGATTAAAAAAATGATTTGCCTCTGTGTTTACCAGGGAAGAATCAACTTAAATAGTAGTGCCGCAGGAGGAAGCCACAACCTCCATATTAATGAACAATTGGTAAACTGAGGGAGAAGTTCATAGGTGGCTTGAAAAAATTTAAGTAAATAAGGTACCTGGGCCCGATGGCCAAGGGTACTCAAGGAGTTAAGCAGTAATAGCCAAACCATTACATTTAATATTCAAAGACTCAATTTCCACAGGCTCAGTACCACAAGATTGGCGTAAAGCAGATGTGGTGTCTATATTTAAAAAAAGGAGCTAGATCACAACCGGGAAATTACAGACCTGTAAGCCTGACTTCAATAGTGGGGAAGCTACTTGAAGGTTTAATACGGGATAATATTCAAGAATACCTAATGGAAAACAAAATTATTAGTAATAGTCAGCATGGATTTATGAAGGATAGATCATGCCAAACTAACCTTATTTGTTTTTGGGGAGGTAAGTAGGAATTTAGACCAGGGTAATGCAGTAGATTTTGCAAAGGCTTTTGATACGGTTCCACACGAGGTTGGTGTACAAAATAAAGCAAATTGGACTCAGTAATAATATATGCACCTGGATTGAAAACTGGTTGATGGATAGACAACAGAGGGTTGTCGTAAATGGGACTTTTTCAGTTTGGGCTAAAGTAGTGAGTGGAGTACCTCAAGGATCAGTACTGGGACCCCTGCTTTTTAACTTATTTATTAATGACCTTGAGGTTGGCATCGAAAGCAAAGTCTCCATCTTTGCTGATGACACTAAATTGTGTAAGGTAGTAGAATCAGAGCAGGATGTAATTTCTCTCCAGAAGGACTTGGAGAGACTGGAAACGTGGGCAGGTAAATGGCAGATGAGGTTTAATACAGATAAATGTAAGGTTATGCATTTGGGATGCAAGAATAAACAGGTGATTTACAAATGAAATGGGGATAAATTGGGGGAATCCTTGATGGAGAAGGATTTAGGAGTGCTTGTAGACTGCAGGCTCAGTAATAGTGCCCAAAGTCATGCAGTAGCTGGAAAGGCAAACAAGATCTTATCTTGCATTAAACGGGCAATGAATGGACGGGAAGTAAACATAATGATGTCCCTTTACAAAGCATTAGTAAGGCCACACCCTTGAATATGGAGTACAATTTTGGGCACCACTCCTTAGAAAAGACATTATGAAACTAGAGAGAGTTCAGAGAAGAGCCACCAAATTAATAAAGGGGATGGACAATTTAACTTATGGGGAGAGTCTAGCTAAGTTAGATTGTTTTACATAAGAAAAGATGCGTCTAAGGCTGCATTTACGCTGCCGCTGAGCGCGCTTGACGCATTTACTTCAGGGAATGTGAATCTGCACGGCCACGCTCACAAAGCGTGCGTGCATGGGCACGTACGCTTTCCCAAGCTCGGGTCTTGGGGAGACAAAGAAAATTGACTTCGAAGCGCGCTCGGCAGCAGTCAATGCACAGAGATCACAGCCACACACAAACAAACACATTACACAGAGAAATAGCCCTGATCTATGCCCCCCCCCCCCCTGCTCACGCTTTCAAAATGATTGCAGGACAGCCTGCGCTCATGCTTGGAGAGTTGGTGATGTCACCACTCTCAAGCATGAGCGCGCTAAGAGGGGATATGATAACTATATACAAATATATTTGGGGACAATACAAGGAGCTTTCAAAAGAACTATTGATCTCCAGGGCAGTACAAAGGACTCAGGGCATCCCTTAACGTTGGAAGAAAGGAGATTTCACCAGCAACAAAGGAAAGGGTTCTTTACAGTAAGGGCAGTTAAAATGTGGAATTCATTAGCCTTGGAGCCTGTGATGGCAGATACAATAGATTTGTTCAAAAAAAGGTTGGACATCTTTTTGGAAAGGCAAGGTATACATGGATATACCTAATAAGTAAACATGGGAAGGATGTTGATCCAGGGAGTAATCTTAATTGCCAATTCTTGGAGTCAGGAGGGCATTTATTTTTCCCCTTATGAGATATCATTGGATGATATGTCACTGGGGTTTTTGTTTGCCTTCCTCTGAATCGATATACTATAAGTATAGATATAGGATAAAGTATCTGTCGTCTAAATTAAGCACGGGTTGAACTTGATGGACACATGTATTTTTTTCAACCTCATCTACTATGTAACTATTACATTAGAATACATTAAAAAAACGTTAAAAATTGTTTTTTAAATGCTACAAGTATTTTCTTATCGTACAGAACTGATTTATTAAAAATAACACATGCAGGATATTGCTTGAACTGCAGCTTTAAGTTATGTCTATCAGCCACTAAAAATAATAATACATGCGAGTGTGCAAGAAAATGTCGGAAATCTGATTTAGAGACTCTGAGAAAAACAATTTCAGGGCCATTAGTCATATTAATACAAGGTGTCTTTATTAATAAACATACTTTTATAACTAGACAACCACTTGTGGCCCCACGGTAACCCAATTTTCCCTATTGAGGGGAACGCTACATAGAGGATACAAATCACTGATTATAGGCATGTACTGTATGTGCATTGCTCCACCTGCTGGTAAGTGCACAACTCCATCACCTGGGTCACTTATTCACATGGCGCTATGTGGCATAGTGCTTTATTTCATTAACCCTTACAGGTTCACATGAGCCTCACAGCCCTAAACCCAGACCTGTTTTTTGACTGAGTATATAGCAATCAGACCTACAGGGGTTCTTCACATGCTGACTTCATCTCAACAGGGTTGTATGGGGGTTTTGGTCACATAAATGACCATATAATCAGGACGTTTGCAGCAATCAGGACCTTCTACCAGTCCTGTCTTGCGCTGCACTTGTCACAATCTTCTGTTTCCCAGGACACGGTAGCTGCTATTCATACACTAAGTACCTTGACCTCTGTTTACCCTGATGTACATCGTGTGGATTAGGACGGTCCATAAACTAGCCCTGTTTACCAATAGCCCCATCCATTATCCAGACCTCTCACCTTCCCCCCTCCCCCCCCCCCCCCCCCCCCATCCCCTCATTTACACTGCGGGTCCCCTTTCTGCCTCTAGGGACCAGTTATATGAGCCTAGACCAGTTCTTTAGGAATTAACCTTCTAGTACCCTGACTCCATCTCTGCACTCATTCATTTATATCACCCACGTGAGTGGTTATCACTCCCACTGCAGCTGGGTTCCTTTGTGACTCCTTTTATTTTTTTTGTTATTTTTGTGTTGTCTTTGCTTGTTTGATTCTTATTTTAATGTTACATATTATTAAAGGCTAAGTTTAAGTTATTACTCGCACCACCTCCTGATCTGAGTGCTGTTATATAGGAGCTCTTTTCTTGCCTTGGCGAGGTTCTGTTTATACTAATTTCCGCTCCTCCGAGCATATCAACTTTACATTTGACCAGGGGAGTGCAATCTTTCTCCCCTGCACCCCCTGGCGGAACTCCTCTCCCTCCCCCACCCCCATCCTCTTTACCTTTGCTCCGGCGTTCTGACGTCACAACTGCCATGGCAACGCGGCATCACGTGACCCCATGGCGACAAAATAAGTGGCCTTACAGAGGCCTTCGCTGCTCCCCCCCGCATTTAATTTAAGTGCCTTTGGATAAGCACGGGGCCTCTATAAGCGCTGTGCCACCCCCCAGAAAATCTTGCGCACCCCTGCATTAGACTTTAGCAAGAGCTGCCCACCCCTCTCCCCCTGCCCTCATCCCACTGAGAACATGAGATATATCAACTGTGTCTCTTACTCTGCACAGTGATATTTATTACTGTCTCTATATGTAGGATTATATAGTTGTGAAGAAGCATGGTGAGCATGTCACAGACAGCAGCAGTCCCTGTGTGCCAGAAAGAATCTGCAGGACCCAGAAACCCATCATGGAGAATCCAACTAACTCCCTGATACATGAGAGAAACAATGACAAGAAGCCGAGGTCTGAGAAGATCCTGGAACACGCCAACATCATCATTCACCTGCTGACTGGAGAGGTGAGGTCTGCTGGGCAGTGTTAGATATTACCACTTTTCTCAGCCTTTTCGTGAGCAAACTCTGTTCTATGTATCTGTATTCTCCTCTCTGCCTTGCTCACCTTGCTTTCTATAAGGAAGAGATTCTTACAGGATCAATTATTATATCTGGATACTGAGTGGGGGATTCTCTATTTCAGGTACCTATAAAGTGTGATGATGTTGCTGTGTATTTCTCCATGGAGGAGTGGGAGTATTTAGAAGGACACAGGGAGCGTTACAAGGACGTGATGATGGAGAATCACCAGAACGTCAGCTCACTGGGTAAGAGGAGGTTTTCTGTTATTCTAATAGAGATGTCAGTCATGTTTGGATCCAGAAAACAGGAACTCAAGTTACTGTACACTTTGTGTTTTTGTTGTGAGGTTTATGTCAGGAACAAAAAACAAGTTACAGAGCCGGGCAAACAGAGGCTCATCTCAGTCACTCAGGACGGGATATTTTAGAGCAGAGGTTCCCAGACTTTTTTTCTCTCGACGTTCCCTATTCGTAATGCTCAGTATCCGATTCCCTTACAATAGTGCGAACAGGACACACAGAGGACAGACCACACAAACTGCTACACACACATATACATACATATATACATACATACATACATACACAGGGCAAAGACAGAACACAGGAGAAGATACACACACACCACAAGAACAGATACACTCACACAATAGCAGATACACATGCAGTGGAGAACAGATACACAAGACACACATACATACACACACAGGCCAGATACACAAGACAGAAACACACAATACAGGAGAACAAATACATACACGAGAACTGGTACACACACACACCACAGAAGGACAGACACACATGAGAACAGATACACAAACAGAACAGACAGACACATACACACAGGAGGTTATACACAGTGGAGAACAGATACACACAGGACACACAGACATAGACCATATGTCAGATACATATGTCGTTGTTTGCAAACTCACAAACACGGTTCTAGATAATAAAGTACCAGTCCACCGTGACAAACTACTTATCAACAATTTTATATTTTTGGGTACTCGATTGAACAAACGGGTTGAGCAAAATAAATTGTGATTTATTTCCTTAATAGACAAACACACGACAACTTCAGAATACACTTAATATAACACTTAGTGGTATGGGGAAACGAAATAACTTGTGCTTTGAAAAAAAGCGCAAGAAAATGCAGTCTCTGATTTAAAGTCCGTTTGGCTAGATCGCAACTTGCCGATCTAATAACTTGGCCAAATAAAGGAATTTCATTCTGGTTCGTTATAATTTGTTCCGGAGTCACCAGGGCTAATGAATTCCGAAGTTTGGGGCAAATGCTTGGTTGCGATGTTATTAACCCCTTGCTTGCTGGAACCGCTACCGCTGTGCTTGGAAGAAATCATGCGTAGAACTGGTCACATCATGAATCATAACTGGAGCACCCCGGGGATAGTCCGGTGGGCACAGAGGGGGCGGAGAGGAGATGGTGCAGATGGGGGGGGAGAGGAGATGGTGCAGATGGGGGGGAGAGGAGATGGTGCAGATGGAGGGGGGAGAGGAGATGGTGCAGATGGGGGGGGGACAGGAGATGGTGCAGATGGGGGGGGAGAGGAGATGGTGCAGATGGGGGTGGGAGAGGAGATGGTGCAGATGGGGGGGGAGAGGAGATGGTGCAGATGGGGGGGGAGGAGATGGTGCAGATGGGGGGGTGAGGAGATGGTCCAAATGGGGGGAGGAGAGGAGATTTTGCAGATGGGGGGGGGAGAGGAGATGGTGCAGATGGGGGGGGAGAGGAGATGGTGCAGATGGGGGGGGGAGAGGAGATGGTGCAGATAGGGGGGGAGAGGAGATGGGGGGGAGAGGAGATGGTGCAGAGGGGAGAGGAGATGGTGCAGATGGGGGGGAGAGGAGATGGTGCAGATGGGGGGGAGAGGAGATGGTGCAGATGGGGGGAGAGGAGATGGTGCAGATGGAGGGGAGAGGAGATGGTGCAGATGGGGGGGAGAGGAGATGGTGCAGATGGGGGGGGAGAGGAGATGATACAGATGGGGGGGAGAGGAGATGGTGCAGATGGGGGGGGAGACGAGATGGTGCAGATGGGGGGGGAGACGAGATGGTGCAGATGGGGGGGAGACGAGATGGTACAGATGGGGGGGAGAGGAGATGGTGCAGATGGGGGGGAGAGAGGAGAGGAGATGGTGCAGGTGGGGGGGGAGAGGAGATGGTGCAGATGGGGGGGAGAGGAGATGGTGCAGATGGGGGGAGAGGAGATGGTGCAGATGGGGGGGAGACGAGATGGTGCAGATGGGGGGGAGGAGAGGAGATGGTGCAGAGGGGGGGGAAGAGGAGAGGAGATGGTGCAGATGGGGGGGTGAGGAGATGGTGCAGATGGGGGGAGAGGAGATGGTGCAGATGGGGGGAGAGGAGATGGTGCAGGGGGGGGAGGAGAGGAGATGGTGCAGAGGGGGGGGGGGGAGAGGAGATGGTGCAAAGGGGGGAGGGGTGAGGAGATGGTGCAGAAGGGGGAGGGGAGAGGGTGCAGATGGGGGGGAGAAGAGAGGAGATGTTGCAGATGGGGGGGAGAAGAGAGGAGATGTTGCAGATGGGGGGAGAGATGAGATGTTGCAGATGGGGGGGAGAGGAGAGGAGATGTTGCAGATGGGGGGGGAGAGGAGAGGAGATGTTGCAGATGGGGCGAGAGGAGATGTTACAGAGGGTGGGAGAGGAGATGTGCAGGGGGGAGGGAGAGGAGATATTTCAGAGGGGTGGGGAGAGGCGATGTGCAGAGGGGGAGGGGTGAGGAGATGTTGCAGAGGGGGGAAAGGAGATGGGTAAGGGGGGGCAATTAATAATATGTATATATATATATATATTATATTATTTATTATTTATTTATTTTTGGTGTGTTTCTTCGGAAAGATAGCCACACTGTGTGTCCCTGGCATAGGGGGGAATGGGAAGGGGGGTAGGGAGATACAAGTGAAGTGCAGACCTCCAGAGGGAAATCCTTTCACGCTGCTTTGAACCCTCGAGAATTAGATGTATTAATTGGTGTGTAGTATACAGGTACTGTGTTGCTGCTATGGGTAATTACCCCCTACCTGGAGCTTAGCCGGCTCTCCACACAAACACCACAATATTTCGCAGGGCTCTTTGAATCTCCCATGGTATGGCTATCTTTCCGGAGAAACACACCAACCAACTCAATTCAGACCAAAGACTTGCCAAAACAAACATCTATACACACAGCATCTTGTTGAAAAACTAGAAGATTTCATCTGAATGCAACAACTGGAGTTTCCAACAATATCTCTATACCAGGACAGTACTACTAGATGTGGTTTCTTTAGTATCTTCATCATAATATATGAACCTATCTGGATGAAACATTCTGGAAATATATCTTCTAGACCTTGTTGCAAGAGATATACTGTATGCACTTGTGTCACTAAAATACCCTGTATTGTTCTTGTGGGTCAGAGGAATAATATCTTCCAACCACAAGTTTTGTTCTCCCACAGAAGAAAGACAGGGTGTGTGTGTGTGTGTAGCACTCATATGTGTTCTGGAAGTCAGGGTGCGGTCTACTTCTTCATATTAGTATATCTTTACATTCATAGATGCAAGAGTGTTCTATATATGGACTTACCTGCATGCACCTTGTGACACGGAGCATTGCTGCACTTTGAAAGCACATGTGTTTTCTGAGTGGTCAGAAATTTCTTGCCTATCATATGTTCATGCAATATTAATACTGTCCTGATATTTATATTTTATTATATATATTTTTTTGGTGTAATTTTTGTTTGGTTTAGCTTGTGCCCAGCTGAGATATATTTAATGAGTATATTTTTTGGATTTATTAGGTTTGTTTTTTTTATTAAATACATTTTATACATATTTTTCCCTGTGGCCATTATTGGAATTCTTTTACCTCTAGAAAACGTTTGTTTTCTATTACTTAATTCTATGCGCTAGGGTTTATGTCCTTTTTTTAAAAATTATTCTTCTTGCAACTGGGAATTGAATATTCCCTTCTATTTACCCAAGCAGCAGGTATTACTCACTATATACAGTGGGATCAAGTCCCATTTCTACCACTGTAGACGTGTTCGGTTAGCGCCTTTTTATTTCCATTTTACATTCGGACAATTGTTCTTCCGCAAGAAAAACCCTTCAAAGTCATACACTAGCAATCCCTGCTTGATCGCATGCCCGGAAAGGGAAACACACAAAAACCGGTTTTATTACATAAAGTACAATGCAATAATACAATGTTACCGGGTCCAGGGGCTATCTCTCTGGGACCCATATTCATGGAGCACGGGTAACCAAACAGGCTTGAGCTTTATAGCCTCGTTACCCCCTCCCATCACAGGACCCTAATAGTGGATACGGGGGGGGGGGGGCAACAAGGACCGAAAAGTGTATAAAATGTTTCTGGACTTTATTACTGGAAGAACTGTAATTTCCCCCGCTAAATAAGCACGTTTGGCAGGGACGTGTATGTATAGTAATAAAGGTCTTTTCCCTATGAAATGTATTGCCCAGCCTGGAAGTTCTACAACCAAGTTTTAAAACCAAACAGAAAGTATGTTGTATAGACCGCACTACTATACAGGAAGCTCTGGGGTGTGTGTGTGTGTGTGTGTGTGTGTGTGTGTGTGTGTGTGTGTGTGTGTGTGTGTGTGTGTGTGTGTGTGTGTGTGTGTGTGTGTGTGTGTGTGTGTGTGTGTGTGTGTGTGTGTGTTGCACGGGAACAGTGAAGAGAACCCTAATCTCTCTTAAGTACAATATCGAACACACCAGGTGTTCCCAGCACTCCAAATGAAGACAAAGCTTAGAAATATTATAATGTATTAATTGAAAACAGGCTACAACAATATGCAAATGCATTATATAGGTAATGGGTAGATACAGGATGGGGAGGAAGGGTAGTGAGGGAAGGTTGGGGTTGTGATATAACTAGCAAAGTGAGGGTAGGGTAAGGAAACCCCTGATGGGGAAGGACGTTAAGGGCAGGAAGATGTGGGGGGCAACGTTTCGGGGTTATGAACCCCTTCTACAGGGCCATTCCCATAGCCTCCACAAAGTGGGACTGCGGTACTTCACAATTCGATCCTCCTAATCTTATAACCAACAAGTGAAAGGGAACACACAGTTCTAAATGCAAAAAATGCAAGCAGTCTTATATAGAATTGAATCTGTCATTAAATGTGTGTATCCTAATGCAATAAACACCTGAGACACCCTTGTAAAAAAAGTGGACCAGAAAACAAATGCTACAGTGTGATATGCAATCAATCAACAGAATGTATGCAATATGTCTCAGCAAATCGTCCTATTAGGCTGGCGAAATGTTAATTGAACAAGTCTGTATTGCCCAACAGGCTACAATACAGATAAATGTGAAAAATGCTCAGTTTATAAGATCAAAGGAAAACCTGTTCTTAAAGAGTTTACGATGTGAAGTCCTGTTTACATCAGCCAACAGGGTGGTGTGATGCTGCACGATCAGCCTGGTGACTTAAATGGAATTCTCCCGGATAAAATGTCTGTACTTCCGGGTATGCGTCTGACGTTACTGATGTCACAGTGGGCGGTGCCAAACGGCGCTCTCTTCCAGATTGGGGCTCAATGCTGCTGACTTCACGCCACTTGCTTCAGTGTGTGCGCGCGCGATGCAGATGCAGTGGGCTGCACACAATGTGTGTGGCTTACTCAGGCATGTGCTTGGCTCAGTGCCCTTCCTGGAGGCTGTTAACAGGATGTCAATCATTCGGTTTCTTTGTGTTCACGTTACCATGGCACTCGGGCAAAGAAAAACATAAACAGGGTGATGAATAAATATACAGTTATACTCTGTCCCATATATTACAAGAGACAGGGGTTGCCCAATGCTGCATCCAATTGACAAAACATAATGTCCCATATATTGACAACATTAATACGGTCATGCTCATGGTTTTACAGTCACCAGACCGTGTGTGTATATGTGTATATATATTATACGGCTCGGCGCCCCAAACCCACCTTGGCAAACTTGATACCCTCTACAATTCAATATGCAGTTTTGTCAAAGAACTAGATTGGTCATCACTTCAGTGTAGGCACAAAGTTCACCTTTCCTGTCTTGCCTTCAAATAATTTCTGGGCAAGCTACCCGTCTACCTGAACAAGCTTCTCACCCCTACCACATGCAATACTTATCTGAGATCTGACTCCAAAAAACTGTTTATGACCCCCAGGTTCAGCAAAGTATCCGACCGCTCCTCCTTCTCTTACCGTGCACCCTAAAACTGGAACAACCTTCCGAGACTCTCACATCCACCACCAGTCTAAGTTCTTTCAAATCTAAAGCTATCTCACATTTTAAACTGGTCGTAACTGTTACATACGCCTATAATATATATTATCTCTAACTGTGCATGCAATGTCTTGTATATAGTTTATACCATTTTCACTTATGTAACTATGTATTTGTAACCCTGTATTATTTGTCATCATAACACTGCCCAGGACATACTTGAAAACGAGAGGTAACTCTCAATGTATTACTTCCTGGTAAAACATTTTTATAAATAAATAATATACATTTTACTAAGGCGTTGAGAATAGTAATAACCCTTTTATCCTGATTTAAAGCCACTCGGTCATAATTCAAAATGTTATAAAGATTAAAGGCATGTTGTACGGGACAGGCAGAGGTGAGAGGACACCTAGAAAGGTATAGTACGATCCACTGCATACAGAGGCAGCAGCGTGCCCACAGGCTGACTGGAAATTATGAATGTCCCCCGGATCATACTTCGGTATAGGGGGCATCAGTGCCAGGAGCGAGGTGTTGGCGCCAAATGAGGGGGAACAAGAGGCAGGATCTCGGGATTGAAAGCCCAAGTCCAACTCCTTATTCATACCTCACCATTTGGATCCTCCCACGACTCTACAGGGTAGATCACAAACACACACATGCATTGTCAGGGGTTTTCATGCAGTATGTATTCTTGTCTGATTCCCACCACAAGGAGTCAGGACATCCATTCTGTTTGGCATTTATTCTGCGCCCGGTATTTGCTGTGGGCTCCAGGCAAGGTGCCATGTCTGAGGGTCAGTTATACAGTACATGTGAGACTATTTATTTAGCTCAGCTAACTTAACTCATTGTGTTCCAATAAGTATTCGAACACGTCAGTTGTCAGAACCAATTTCAGTAAATGTGCAGGAAATAGCTATATAAAAACCAAATGACCCCCTATGTTGCTTTCAATTTTGCCACAGTACTACTATAGCTTACAGTACATTCCATTTGCAAATTGGAAGGTGTTTTTTAATAATTGAAATGTTGAACCAGTAATGTTAAATGATGTTTATCCTATTAATATTTTTTTTTCTCACAGTGCATTTATTTCCAACAGATAAATCCAAGAGCAGAAGTACACCTGCAGGAGGGCACACTCCTCTTTGCTCATCATCTTGTGTAAATGAAGATAACAGTGTTGTTAAAAGTGATCAAGGAGCAAATGACCCCAGTAAGAGAGAGAGAAAAGCTGTGAGAATTATGGCTGAGGAATCAGGCTCACATGAAGAAGAAAATCCCACAGTCTCCCACATTGATACAATGAAAGAACATGAATATGTGTCTACTGATGATAAGAAGTTGGAGAAAGGAAACATTAATGCACAGATAGTTCACAAAAACGTGTCAGTAATGAAGTATAAATGCAGTGACTGTGGTAAAGACTTTAACAATAAATCAGATTATACAATTCACCAAAGAACACACACCACAGAAAGGCTGTATAAGTGTTCAGAATGTCAGAAATGCTTTACTAGTAACTCTGCTCTTGTTAAACATCAGACAATTCACAGAGCAAAGAAACAATTTTCTTGTTCTAAAGGTGAGAAATGTGTTTCCCAGAACTCACAGCTTTTTATTCATCAGAGAAGTCACACGAAAGAGAGACTATTTGTTTGCGCTGAATGTGGCAAATCTTTTGCCCAGAAGTCGCGTTTTGTTACACATCAGGTCATTCACACAAGAGAGAAGCCACATGTTTGCTCTGATTGTGGGAAATGTTTTTCTTATAAGTCAAATATGGTTAAACATCAGATCAATCACAAAGGAGAGAAGTCATATGTTTGCTCTGAATGTGGGAAATGTTTTTTCCATAAGTCAAATCTAGATAAACATCAGATCATTCACACAGGAGAGAAGTCATTTCTTTGCTCTGATTGTGGGAAATGTTTTTTACGTAAGGCAAATCTAGTTCAACATCAGATAATTCACACAGGAGAGAAACCATTTCTTTGCTCTGATTGTGGGAAATGTTTTTTCCATAATTCAGATCTCGTTAAACATCATGTAACTCACAGAAGAGAGACCAATTCTTTGCTCTGAGCATGGCAATTAGCTCAGGTCTAGTTAGACATCAGAATTCACACATGAAAGAGACTAATTGTTCCTAATGTGGGAGATGTTTTACCCAAAGTTCAGAGCTTAGAATTTAGAATAGGATATAGCTTTTTCAGTCGACTGTATATGTACATTTTAATCTGGTCTGTAACTGTTACATACGCCTATAATATAAATTATCTCTAACTGTGCATGCAATGTCTTGTATATAATGTATACCCTGTTCATTTATATAACTGTATTTGTTACATAGTTAGTTAGTAGTTGAAATTGAAAAAAGACGTACGTGCATCAAGTTCAACCTATGCTAAATTTAGACAACAGATACTTTATCCTATATCTATACTTACTTATTGATCCAGAGGAAGACAAACAAAAAAACCACAGTGTCATATCATCCAATGATATCTCATAAGGGGAAAAATAAATTCCTTCCCAACTCCAAGAATTGGCAATCGGATTAATCCCTGGATCAACATCCTTCCCATGTATACTTATTTGGTACTAGCTGATATACCCGACTTTGCCAGTGATTTACCCCCTTTCACAGCTGGCTGGCCCCCACGTTCACAACTCCATTCCCCTTGACAGCTCCGCCCCCCCTCTACACAGCTCTGTTCCTCCCCCCTCCTTCACAGCTGCAGTCTCCCCTCCCTGCACCCCACATCACTCTCCACACCCCCACATCACTTTCCCCGCCTTGCACGTCACATCACTCTCTCCTTGCACCTCACATGACTCTACCCTCCCTTGCACCTCACATTACTGCCCCCCCCACCTGCATCACCTCCCGGCCCCCACCACACAGACTGTCTCCCATACACACACACATACACACACAGTGTCTGACCCACACACAGACAGGAGTAAGAGGCGCAACTTTGGAGGTGAGTGCCGTTGGGGGGAGGTGAGGCAGAGATCTAGCAGGAGGCTCCCTGTCTCCCCCTACTGCTCACCCCAGGGGACAGTCAGCTGCGCCCGCCACTGGCCTGCGCCCCCCCTCCCCCCCCCACCCATATCACGCCCCGTGAGGGGCAAGGGCGCGCCGAGGGGAAGGGCGCGCCGAGGGGGAACGGATGCGCCAGGAGAAAAGGTAGCATCTTGGTGCCGGTGGTGCAGCAAGGCCCCACAATGCGCGTGGAGTGTGTGAGGCGGCAAGTTGGGTGGAGGGTGTCAGGCGTCGGGACTGGTTGAGGTGTGGAGCGGCGGGTGGAGGGTACCTGGAGGCTCAGGAACGGCGTGTGGCTCTGTTAGAGGGTGGCACACAGTGTCGGGGGGCAGTGAAGTGTTGTCTGGCGTGCGGCGCCCCTGGCAGGGTATAGCTCACTATTAAAAGCTTAATTTGTCACATTTGTGCACCATATATATTATTTATGCACTATTTCTATACTTTTTAATGTACTATTAATTTTTATGCATTATTATTTTGTGCACTATTGTATACACCATTATCATTTTGGGTTTTTGAGAGCGCTATTCAGCAATCGTGTGTTATAAGGCAGCCGCAGCTAACAGAGGTGGGATGACGACGGGGCGGGTGGGCGGTGAGGCGTGCGGAGGGGAGTAGCAGTGATGAAATGGAGAAGGAGGCAGTGTGTGTCCTGGCAGTGACCAAATCGAGAGTGAGTCCAAGAGGGGCACGCGGTGTGAGGGTGTGACTTTCATGCCCTGCGTAGGCGTGGCCATGACATCAGGCCAATGAGGTTGCCATCCGCCGGCCAATCACAGAGGGCGCAAACAGACATCCAAACATTATTTCAGTCATATATAGATATCCCTGTATAGCTTTCCTTTCTAAAAAGATGTCCAACCTTTTTTTTAATACATTTATTGTATCTGCCATCACAGTCTCCATGGGTAATGCATTCCACATTTTAACTGCCCTTACTGTAAAGAAACATTTTCTTTGTTGCTGGTGAAATCTCCTTTCCTCCAACCTAAAAGGATGCACCCGAGTCCTTTGTACTGCCCGTGGGATGAATACAGTAGCGACATCTTTTATTGCACTAAATGCCGGCGGCATGCCGGGATCTACCCCAGCTGCCGCCAGTAATAACCGCGCGCCGCCGCGTTTCCCCCACGCACCCCCCCTCCACTTCGCGCGCAATTTACCCCCCCTTCCGGACCCCGAACCCGGCTCCTGCTCTGCCCCTCTGCTTCCCCGCACTCCCGCTTACCTTAATTTGATCTCCAGGGGTGTCGGGGAAGCCTGGGGAAGACGGGGAAGACGGGGAAGCCGGGCGCGCATGTGACTGTGACGTCACAGTGCGCCGCCACGCGCCGCGGCTACCCGCTTCCCAGACGCATGCAGCCGGCGGCTTTTACTCGAATAAAAGCTGCCGCTGCTGTAGTTAATTTGAAAGCTCCTTGTAGTGTCCCCGAATATATTTGTTAATCGTTATCATATCCCCTCTTAGACACATTTTCTAATTTAAATAAATCTAATTTATCTAGCCTCTCCTCATAAGTTAGATTGTCCATCCCCTTTATTAATTTGGTGGCTCTTTTCTGAACTCTCTCAAGTTCCATAATGTCTTTTCTTAGGATTGGTGCCCAAAATTGTACTCCATATTCAAGGTGTGGTCTTACTAATGCTTTGTAAAGGGGCATAATTATGTCTACTTCCCTTCCATGCATTGCCCGTTTGATGCAAGATAAGATCTTGTTTGCCTTTGCAGCTACTGCATGACTTTGGGCACTATTGCTAAGCCTGCTGTCTATAAGCACTCCTAAATCCTTCTCCATCAAGGATTCCCCCAATTTATCTTCATTTAATTTGTAAGTCGCCTGTTTATTCTTGCATCCCAAATGCCTAACCTTACAATTATCTGTATTAAACCTCATCTGCCATTTACCTGCCCACGTTTCCAATCTCTCCAAGTCCTTCTGGAGAGAAATTACATCCTGCTCTGCTTCTACTACCTTACACAATTTAGTATCATCAGCAAAAATGGAGACTTTGCTCTCAATGCCAAACTCAAGGTCATTA
This sequence comes from Ascaphus truei, assembly GCF_040206685.1. NCBI lineage: Eukaryota > Metazoa > Chordata > Amphibia > Anura > Ascaphidae > Ascaphus > Ascaphus truei. The sequence continues at coordinate 41,849,959 of NC_134495.1, forward strand.
ATAAACAAGTTAAAAAGCAGGTGTCCCAGTACCGATCCATGAGGTACTCCACTCACGACTTTAGCCCAACCTGAAAAAGTTCCATTTACTGCTGCGGCCAACATCAATCTCACAAATACCCGTAATGTTCCGGGGCTTTTTTTGGCTGGCGCCGAACTTGGCCGCGCTCAGCCGCATCTTCCCCTCCCCTCGCGACTCCCTGGCTGCTTGGCTGCTCCACCTCTGCTCGGCAGCTTCGCGCGTCTTCCCCTCCCCTGGCTGCCTCTGCTCCCTCTCTTCCCGCATCTCCCCTCCATTTCCCTGTCCTATGTCCCCTTACCCGGGGATGACGGCGGACGTGTGACCGGCGCCACAGTGACGCGCGTCACGCGTCACCAGCCACGTGTCACCAGCCGCATCTGCCCGGAGTCTGCCCGCACATTGCGCTGGCGGTCGCTGAAGACTCAGCTTGGCCGCCACTGTATTACAACCCTCTGTTGTCTATCCTTCAACCAGTTTTCGATCCAGGTGCATATATAATTACTGAGTCCAATTTGCTTTGTTTTGTACACCAACCTCTTGTGTGGAACTGTATCAAAAGCCTTTGCAAAATCTAAGTAGACCACATCAACTGCATTACCCTGGTCTAAATTCCTACTTACCTCCTCAAAGAAACAAATAAGGTTAGTTTGGCATGATCTATCCTTCATAATTCCATGCTGACTATTACTATTCATTTTGTTTTCCATTAGGTATTCCTGAATATTATCACATATTAAACCTTCAAGAAGTTCCCCCAATATTGAAGTCAGGCTTACAGGTCTTTAATTCTCAGGTTGTGATCTAGCTCCCTTTTTAAATATAGACACCACATCTGCTTTATGCCAAACTTGTGGAACTGAGCCTGTGGAAATGGAGTCCTTGAATATTAAATGTAATGGTTTGGCTATTACTGAACTTAACTCCTTGAGAACTCTTGGATGTATGCCATCGGGGCCAGGTACCTTATGTACTTAAATTTTTTGCCGCTTATGAACTTCTTCCTCAGTTAACCAATTGTTCATTAATATGGAGGTTGTGGTTTCCTCCGGCGGCACTACTATTGAAATTGATTCTTCCCTGGTAAACACACAGGCAAATAATCTTACTTTCTATTGTAATCATTTTTTCATTATCCATTTTTGCTAATTTGATTGCCCTTTTGCAATTTTTGTTACATTCCTTATAATTCTGATACAATGCCTCTGTCCCTTCTGACTTAAAGAATCTAAACGCCTTCCTCTTCTTGTCCATTTCCTCCCCTACCTGTTTATTTAGCCACATTGGTTTTGACTTATTTCTTTTATACTTATTTCCCAAGGGTATACACTGATAAGTGTGCTTTTCTAACAATATTTTAAAGAATGTCCATTTATCTTCCAAATTTTTCCCTGCAAAAACATCATCCCAGTGTATTACTTGTAGATTAGACCTCCGTTTATTAAAATCTGCCTTTCTAAAGTTTAAGGTCTTTGTTGAACCAAGTTGTTTTCTGATAATTTATTTCAAATGAGACCATGTTATGATCACTGTTACCCAAATGTTCCAGGACTTGAATATTTGTTATTACTTCTTCATTGTTTGATATTACCAAATCCAGTATTGCCCCTCTCCTGGTTGGTTCCTTGATAATTTAGGTCATATAATTGTCTTTAAGCACCCCCAAAAACCTGTTTCCTTTTGTTGTCATGCTAATCTCATTGCCCCAGTCTATGTCTGTGTTACAGGGGACTTATCCCTGTTCACAAATGTGCCTCTAATCCAGCAGTGTGGTGGTTAACTGCTGGTAGGCAATTAACTAACACCACCTGCCTGATTAGATGGCTTAGAATAAGGCCAGGAACGGAGGAAGACAGGAAGGGAGGAAGACAGGAAGGGAGACTCCTTTGCTCACACCTGAGCTGAACTTGGAGACAGAGCAGAGATTCCTTAGTCCTCAACTGGGCTGAACCAAGGAAGGGCAGATGTCTTGAGTGACAAGCTGACCACAAGACAAAGAGGACAAGATTCTAACCTGGAGCCTGACATTTTCTGTGCACACAAGGGTGCGGTTCCAGGAGAGCAGAGAAGCTTCCCCTACAGCAGCCCAACTAACAGATAAGACTTTTTCGTATAAGACTATTATCTAGGTCTGTGTATTAATAAATGTCTCCATGATTTGGGACTGGTAAAGAGCCTAGCTAACCAACCCAGTCAGAGAGGGCTGAGCTACATGTGTAGATAGTCTCCAAAGCAGAGATAGGTTTTCTTTGTTTGGCTCACTATTTCGCTTATGTTGATTTTTTGCTGTGTTTTAAGCGACAGGCACAATAAAGCCTTGTTATAATTTCACCTTACAACAGTCTCCATTGTGTACCTCTGCACATGTCCTCCTACATATGGTGTCAGAAATTTGGGATGAGAGGTGGCCTTTGAAGTTTAAAGGGCCGGAGATTGCCTGTGGAATTTTTTTTTTTTGTGCTTTTGCCTGCATACAGTCTTGCAAACAAACCTGAGCAACAAAAACAAAGATTCACCTGCAGCAGAGATCAGAAATAAAGGGATACACAAACAGGCAGGAAACTTACACTGCACTGAAACCTACAAAACCACAGATGGACTCTTTTCCCCAATCCCAAGAGGAGAGAGAGTGCTGAAGCAGCTAAACCTTATTTGCCTATCACAAAGTGTAATATGGTCATTGAAATAGGGGTTTTGCCTTCCAGCCATAGTCAGGGTTCAAAAAGTGAGTCAGCCCTTAAAAAGGGATAGGTGTTTGTTGTTTTCAAAAGTTTCGCTGAAGCAGTGAATACAGATGGTGACCCACGAGCGGTACTGATTCTGGAAGTAAAGACTGCCACACTGCATAGGACTACCAGCTGTGAATGGAGTATATGCAGAAAAGTGTGAAAATTGATGCAAGACTGTGCTGAAGCAGGGGAATTTTCAGCAAACAAATGCTGAGTGTAAAATTGCCCTACAGGGATAAAATGGATTGCTGAACTGTGTAAAAGGTATTCCAAAGCCAATTGCTGAGTGTTGCGTTACCCTGCCGGGAGTGAAAGAAATATTCCACTGCAAAGAATGTTTTTTTTTTCTGCAAGTAAAAAAAAAAAAAAAGTCTGTGTATCTTGGGAGAGTGAATGCCATAATACCCAAAGATGAGACTGAAAATTACTGAACTCAAGCAGAAAACCAAATTCTGTTGCTGAAGCGGAGGGATTGGCCATAGCAAGTAAATAGTGTAAAGCAAATGCCTTTGCTGAAGCCAGAAAATGGGCAGCTAGCAAGCATTGTATTTAAAGAAATAGAACCCTGGGAATTTAAAATGGCCACCCAGCTGAAGTCAAATACAGACTGTAAAAATAGGGAAGAAAATTTGTTCCTGGTGTAAAGAACCACATCACACGGAGCAGTGTCCCTTCAGGCCTTATTCAGACGTTGAGAATGAATGCATGCACAGTAATGCTAATGTTGTAAAACTTACCAAAGGGATGGAAAAGTCTACAGAGAGGCCTGTGAGAGCTACGACCTCTACAAGCAAAATATGCCCACCTATAGGACTACAACTATTTGGGGTTCTAGCAAATACAGTGACAACAGCTGCAATAGCGCCTCCTGAGGTCAGGAAGAAAAATATACCTGATGGCCCCAAAATGGAGGACAAAATACAGCATTCCTGTAATGAACCCTACCCCACGGAAGAGTGGCCCTTCCAGTCCGATGAGGAGGAAGACATCTCTTATGGGGAACCCAAACCGAGTCACACCCACAAAACACCCCAAGAATGCTGGGGGTGCCTGAACTCGGTACGAACCGAAAAGACCGCTCCCTATGATGACGAATATGATCGGCGGGAGAAAGAGCGGGAGCAGTGGATCACCGAATATTTCCGTCAGCTATTACAGTTGCAAGAAAATCCAGGTGGATCCAGTGATGCTGCTAAAATTTCAAATGAAGATGGAGACCCCAGTATCCCTGAGGGGACGGTGTCATCCAAAACAAAAAGGCGAAAAAAGAAAAGTGGTTCTTCACTTACCATGGAACGAACAGACACATCTGCAGATCTTGCGGAGGAAGCCCTGCAGCCTAGAGAAAATGGAGAAGTCGTCCTGCGGATGACCGAATATCCAGAGGGCCCAAGACAGAAGTCGTGTACCCCAAAGAAGTGTCTGTCCGGTGCTAATAGTGAAAAAACCTCAACCAACCATCCTAGGGAAGTGGAGCCGGAACCGGTGAGTGTGGATCCCTTGACCAGCCCTGGGGATGCCCTGAAGGTTGCCAGGCGTGACTGTGATCGGCTACGGGAAAATAACGTGAAGCTACAGAAAAATGTGCTCACAATGTACTCTTTGGCCTGGACAGAATTGGACGATCTCAAGACTGAGCTAGACACTGCAAACTCTACTATTACCACCATGGATGAAAAGTAGAGCCAATCTGATAAAATGATGGCTAAGCTGAAGCGGAAGTTTGAGAAGGCACTGAAGCAGATGACAGTCTTCCAGCAAGAGATGCACACTCTTCGCCTAGAGCTGAATGCCTCACAACAGGAGGTCAACAGTGTCCGGGCAGAGGTAGACGTATCTTAGAAGGAGGTTCATACACTCCGCAGAGCACTGGATGCCTCACATCATGAGACCAACAGCTGCTGCACAGAACTGGAAGTCTCCAGAAAGGAACTTCACAGTCTCACTGAGGAGCTGGACATTTCAAAGAAAACTATCCTACATCTTAACTTAGATCTCAAAGTCTCTCAGAAGGAGCTTAAGAACCTAAACCTGGAGATGGAAGTCTCATGCCAGGAGACAGCCCGCCTCCAAGCAGATGTGCAAAAATGGAAGGTGGACTGCAAGGAGGCCCTGAATAGTACAGAGATTGGAAAAAAAGAAAATTTAAGATTAAAAAAAGAAAATTCTGAGTTGACAGAATACGTCAAGAAAATGTTTGAAGCAGAGCACCGACTGCAGAACCAACTGCAAGGTCTGCGTATGCACCTCCAGTATGCTGAGGAGAAGCAGCAAACGCTGCAGGAAGCAAAGCTGCAGGTTGCTAAAGAGGTACAAGTGCTGCAGGAACGTCTGAATACCCAGTATGTCCCCGCAATGCAGCATGAGAAACTGAAGGCTACCCTGAGCGTCACCAAAGCAACGCAGAGCAGTATGAGGAGCTAAAGGCCATGCTGCATGTCACCAGAGCATCATTGGAGGCGGAGCTTCGATACCTGGTGACTCTGTATGAGAGGGAGCGTGAGAAGGCTCAGAAACTGGAGCAAGAGCTGGAGAGACAGAGAGACTGTTCCATTCCCTTGAGTCAGTTCACCAAGGAGAAAACAGACGCAGCGGCAACCTTGACGACAAAAATTACAGAGCTCCAGAATATGAAGGAGACACTGATACAGACTCAGAGAAAGTAAAGTACGCAGATAAATTCCCTGAGAAGAGACTTGCAAGACACACTAAAACAGGTTGAGACTCTGCAGGCCAGTAACGTACAGATTCCTCCAATACGGAAAAAGGTATTGGCTCTGCCCAAGCACCAGTATCCCACAGTAACTAATGCCCGTGAGGACAAGGGTACAGTGAGAGTTGGGAACTCCACGCACCTTTAAAATAAGATTACGAACTTTGAGCCACCTAAGAAAGCACTAGCCAAACCTACAGCTGCCCAACAGGCAACAAACAGAGGTAGGAGTGCAGAATCAAAGCCAGAAGAATCCTTAGCTGAGGAAGCTGAAAAAATAGGACGTTCTCTGGAAAGGGAGGTGGAGGTGCAACTCAGTCCCAAAGAAGCTGAACTGGCGACTCCGTTGTGTGGAGGAGGTGCAGAAAGACCGCTTCAAAAGCGGAAAACTCTAAGGGCTAGTCCTAACTGCTCTACAACTGTTGCCATACAGTTTGTCTACAAAAAGAGGAGTGCCCGACGCAACGGAAATCTCATGATCGCCACTCTGTAAAAAGACTTTACTTGGAAAAAGTCCTCCTCGAGCGACTGAGGAGTGCTGATCTCAAGCACCTTCGGGAGGAGACAAAAATAAACTGGAGAAAGGGCTCCAATCCCAGTGGGACAGAGGGTTCTCTTCCTCCATCCACTCTCATTCAAGTCACAAAGATCTCGAATGAGAGTGGAAGGATGGGCTTTGGCCATGGTAAGCCCGAGCTTCCCATAAACAGGGGAGGTATGTAACAGGGGACTTATCCCTGTTGACAAATGTGCCTCTAATCCAGCAGTGTGGGGGTTAACTGCTGGTAGGCAATTAACTAACACCACCTGCCTGATTAGATGGCTTAGAAAAGCCTGTCTTTTGAGACAGGAAGGGAGACTCCTTTGCTCACACCTGAGCTGAACTTGGAGACAGAGCAGAGATTCCTTAGTCCACAACTGGGCTGAACCAAGGAAGGGCAGATGTCTTGAGCGACAAGCTGACCACAAGACAAAGAGGACAAGATTCTAACCTGGAGCCTGACATTTTCTGTGCACACAAGGGTGCGGTTCCAGGAGAGCAGAGAAGCTTCCCTACAGCAGCCCAGCTAACAGATAAGACTTTTTCGTATAAGACTATTATCTAGGTCTGTGTATTGATAAATGTCTCCATGATTTGGGGCTGGTAAAGAGCCTAGCTAACCAACCCAGTCAGAGAGGGCTGAGCTACATGTGTAGATAGTCTCCAAAGCAGAGATAGGTTTTCTTTGTTTGGCTCACTATTTCGCTTATGTTGATTTTTTGCTGTGTTTTAAGCGACAGGCACAATAAAGCCTTGTTATAATTTCATCTTTCAACAGTCTCCATTGTGTACCTCTGCACATGTCCTCCTACAGTCTGGATAATTAAAATCACCCATTATGCAAACATGACCTAGTTTTGATGCCTTCTCTATTTGCAAAAGTATTTTAGCTTCCTCAGTCTCACAGATATTTGGAGGTTTATAGCATATCCCTACAAACATTTTCTTAATACTTTTACCTCCACTGCTAATTTCTTACCACAAGGTCTCTACATTTTCATAATTCCCTTCCTAAACATCTTCCCTTATAATAGGTTTTAGATCCGGGTTAACATTGTAAGGAATCGGGGAACACGTCCTTTGCGACATGTTGCTTCCTTACCTGTCATCAAACAGACTTCCACTCTGGCACCAGCGCGTGTGCGCACCCCTGCTCTGCTTACAGCTTTTCTAGAGTGCAACGGGGCTTGGCTCCGCCCCCTCGGACGCCGTGCACCGCTCTCCAGCTGCGTGGCAAGTACTCATCTAGCCCACTTGTCTTCTGCAGCCAATCCTTGCCTCTGTGGAGGTTGCACCTCCATTCAGCCTCCCTTGCTACTGGTTCTTGTGTGCTATAAATACCCTTCAGTTCCTTTCCTGCTTTGCTGAGCATAACTTGTTGTAGCCTTGAGCTCCTACGTCTGTTGTGCCTTGCTCCTTGTCCTGTGTTCTTCTTGCAGTTTGATTCTACGTGTACCAACCCGTCTTGACTTTGGAAACACTCTGGATATTGACACCCCTGGCCGTAAGATTACTGCTGCTTCTTCTTTATTTCACATTTCACAGGGTCACAGATCCGTTGCAAGATTACCTCTGGAATTTTAGACCATCGCGGCAGAGATGGGCTGGAACGATGAGGCGTTATCTGCAGCTTTCTGGCAAGGTCTTTCCGAGACATTGAAGAATGAATTAGCTGCTCAAGAGAGACCCACGATGCTCGAGGATCTTATTGCTGTGTGTATTAGGGTGGATCAACGCCTTCAGGAAAGGAGGCTTGAGCGCCATCACTCCCATGCTCTCACATCAACTGCTCTTGTTCCCAGTATGTCTCCTCCTACTTTCCCAGCTTTTGAGGCTCCAGAACCAATGCAGTTAGGAAGTCACTGGCTCTCCCCTTCAGAGAAACAACGTCGGAGAACTGGAGGATTATGTCTTTACTGCGGACTGCCGGGTCACCTGGTGCTTCACTGTCCCACGAAGCATGGAATCGCCAACACCCAATGAGGTATAAGGGGGTCTCATTGGGTACCATTTCTTCTTCCCCTTCTATTGAGAGGTCTACCTACCAGGATCATGTTGTCAATCTTACTTGAGGGTCCTGGCGTCCTAGTTCCTGCCTCTGCCTTCATCGATTACGGGTCTGGGGGAAATTTTGTGCATCAAGATTTCGCTACCAAACATAAGATTTCTTTGATCAAGAAATCAATACCGGTGGGTCTAGAGGCTATCGACGGATGTCCTCTCCAGCCAGCCTTCATTTCATTAGAGATTTCAACTCTTGCTCTCTCCACTTTTGTCGGTCACAAGGAAAAGATCTCACTGGATGTTGTTCATTCACCCTCAGTACAGGTAATTCTGGGCCTTCCTTGGCTCCAACAACACAATCCGCTTATAGACTGGACAGACAAGAGACCTATACAATGGGGTATTGCCTCTGAAGTTGCTCCTGTATCCTCGGTACAACTTATCGCTGGCGTAGAGACCAGTACTCCTGTCAAACATATACTTCCTGAAGTATATGCAGATTTCATGGATATTTTTGATAAGGTCCATTCTGAAATCCTTCCTCCTCACCGTCCTTATGATTGTCCCATAGATCTTTTGCCTGGTGCCATCCTTCCTAAAGGTAGATCTTATCCTTTGTCTCTCCCTGAGACTAAGGCTATGTCTGAGTATATTCAGTAGAACTTAAAGAGAGGGTTCATTTGAACTTCATCCCCCCAAGCTAAGATTGGGTTCTTTTTTGTTAAGAAGAAAGATGGTTCTCTCCGCCCATGCATAGACTATAGGATTATTAACAAAATAAGCCTGAAAAATCGTTACCCCCTTGCCACTCATTTCAGAATTGTTTGATCGTCTACAAGGTTCTTCCATTTTTTTCTAAACTCGATCTTCGTGGGGCCTACAATCTTATACGCATTCGACAAGGGGACAAATGGAAAACAGCCTTCAATGCGAGAGACGGCCATTACGAATATTTGGTCATGCCTTTTTGGCTCTGTAATGCCCCGGCTTTTTCAAGAATTTGTGAATATCTTTCGGGGTGTCCTCAACATTTTTGTAATTGTCTACCTCAATGATATTCTTCTTATTTTTTCTAAATCTATAGCCAGCACACTGTCACGGTAGACCAGTACTTATCAACACTTTTTATATTTTTGGGATTCTCGATTGAACACAACAAGGAGGCAAAATAAATTGACATTTATTTCCTTGATAGACAAACACAAGAAAGCTTCAGAATACACTTAACACAACATTTACTGGGAAGGGGAAACAAAATAAATTGTCCTTCCCAAGGCAATTGACTTTCTGTCTTTCAAGTTACGCGAGCTAACCAGGTACAGATACATTCTATCAGAAAACCACTTCAAATCTAACCGCAAGCCACTTATTCAATTGGACTTGCGGTTACGAGGTCGAGGGCTTGAAATGGATACCTATGTTTCAAACAGACCTCCCATATCCAGCAACGCTTCTTCAATCAGCGCTGGCTGTGGCACTCACAACCCATCTTGTGCCTGAAAACCATATAGCACACTTTGTAGGTAATTCTATTACTGCAGGCAGGGAACAGCCAGCAAAATGGTAATAAAAAGGCTGGGACAAGGGCAAATACATCAGTGTAATGCATATATGTATAACCCCTTCACTCCCAATGTGAGTTGGGGTTAATCAGCTGGGTATAACACCTTTATTAAGGCCTAATTAACCCCACTATCACCACACACCAAGCTAGTTCTTTCCCGGCTACGTGAAAATAATCTCTATGCCAAAATGGTGTATTTTTCACCAAACATCCACTTCTTTCTTGGAATACACTATCTCTGATAAAGGCTTCTCCATGGATCCTGATAAACTCAAGACAGTTGTTTATTGGCCCCAACCCACTTCTCTTAAGGCGATTCAGTGGTTTCTTGGCTTCGCAATTATTATTGTAAATGTATCCGTAATTTTTCCGTCACAGTGGCTTCCATCACCGCCCTGAAGAAAAAGATCCGGACACTTCTTCCTGGTCTCCTAAAGCATGCCAGGCCTTTTAAACTCTTAAGAAAGCGTTCATCTCAGCTCCCATCTTACGCCATCCGGACCCTAAACTTCCCTTCACTTTGGAAGTAGACGCCTCGGATATTGGAGCAGGAGCCTTACTCTCAAAGAGACAGTCCCCCCAGGATAAGCTACACCCTTGCAGGTTTTTCTCAAAAAAATTCTCCCCCGCAGAACAAAACTACGATGTTGGCAACAGGAAACTTTTGGCCATCAAACTTGCTCTGCAAGAGTGGAGACACCTCCTGGAGGGTACTGAAAATCCAATTTCGATTCTCATGGACCATAAAAATCTATTATACTGTATATCGAGGGTACTCATCGCGTCGGCTCCCGTCAAGCTCGCTGGGCATTGTTCTTTTCCAGATTCAACTATATAATTTCCTACATTCCTGGTACTATGAATCTAAAAGCTGATGCCTTATCCCATCAATTCGTCAGTGAAGACAGATCCGAAGACATTCCTGAGACCATTCTACCCGCTAAATATGTCATCTCGGCTAACTCTTTTGATGTACTGGACAAGATCTTGGAGACTCGGACGCTCATCCCCGAGGCTATGGAGGTGCCGGAGGGCTTTTTGTATGCTGCACCTCAATTTCAGCAGAAGATTCTTGAGTGGGGTCACTCCTCTATGTACCCGGGTGACCGGCAGACTAAGAGAACTTCCGATCTGATCAGACGCACCTTTTGGTGGCCTAATATGTTTAAGGATATCAAGGAATTCATCAACTCATGTTCCATCTGTGCTCGAAACAAGTCTGCTCGCAATAAGCCGTCTGGTCTGCATCGTCCCCTACCCATTCCGGACCGACCGTGGACCCCCCTCTCAATGGACTTTATTGTTGAGCTCCCTGTTTCTTGTGGGATGAATACTATTCTCGTTATTGTTGATAGGTTTTCCAAACAGGCCCACTTCATTCCTCTCAAAGGTCTCCCTAATTCTGCCACCCTAGCAGATATTTATAAAAAAAAATATTATGTATTCATGGAGTCCCACTCTCTACAATATCCGACCGGGGGTCACAGTTCATCTCGAAATGTTGGTGTGCCTTCGCTCAAAGGTTGGAGATCACTCTTCTTTTTTTCTTCTGGTATCATCCCCAAACCAATGGACAAACCGAAATAACAAACCACTCATACAGACCATGCGCACAGTTCTTCTAAAGTGCCACGGAGCTTAGCTCCACCCCCTCCTGCAGCCAATCCTTGCCTCCACAGAGGCCATGCCTCCATTCCACCTCCCTTGCTACTGGTTCCTGTGTGCTATAAATACCCTTCAGTTCCCTTCCTGCTTTGTTGAGCATAACTTGTTGTAGTCTTGAGCTCCTACGTCTGTTGTGCCTTGCTCCTTGTCCTGTGTTCTTCTTGCAGTTTGATTCTACGTGTACCAATCCGTCTTGACTTTGGAAACAATCTGGATATTGACCCTGGCATACCCTCGACTCTGCTGACCTCTCAAACCCAGACCACGACTATACGGACTCCCACGATTTTGACCTCTCCAACCCATACAACGGCTAAACGGACTTGACTATTCTGACCTCTCCATTCCAAGACCTTGGCAAGTATCAGAACTAACCCACTCTCTCCAAACAAGACCCATCTACATTTGACAATCTGCCTGCCAGGCACGCTTCCGCTGCTGTGGGTGCATGATTCTCTACTTCCCCACCTCAGTACCTGGTTCCTGTCTTGCTCGTGGGCAACGCAAGCGTTACAAACATATAAACATACTCCACCTCTTCTATTTGCTTGATCCTTCTGAAAAAGGGAATAACCCTCTAAATTAACTGCCCAGTCGTGAGTTTCATCCCACCATGTTTCAGTAATGCCTATGATATCATGCTGCTCCATTTCAACTATTAATTCAAGCTCCCCCATTTTATCTGTCAGGCTTCTTGCATTAGCAAGCATGCATTTAATTTTTTTTTCTGTCTGTACTATTATCTTTTCTGCTCCTTCCTTTCTGCGCCAACTTGGTTTAGTCTTTAGAAGTGTTCTAGTATTATCTGTATTTACTATGGATGTCTCACTGCTTGTCAGACTCGCACTTGCCCCAATTCTACCTCCATAACCCCTTGTTTCCTCTTCTATTTAGTTTGCTATCTGTTTCATTCCCCTCCCCCCTCCATCCTAGTTTAAATTCTCCTCTAACCATTTTAACATTCTCCCCCCTAGCACAGAACATCCCTCTTCATTGAGGTACAATCCATCCCTAGAATATAGATGGTACCTCTCAGAAAAGGAGTCCCAGTGCTCTATAAATCCAAAACCCTCCTTCCTACACCACTTTCTTAGCCATGCATTAACCTCCCTAATCTCTGACTGTCTCTCTGCGGTAGCGCGTGGCACTGGTAGTATTTCAGAAAATACTACCTTGGAGGGCCTTGCCAATCCTTTGGCCTAGACCTGAAATCATTTTTTAGGACCCTCCATCTTTCTCTAACTTTGTCATTGGTGCCAACATGTACCAAGACTGCTGGGTCAATTCCAGCTCCCCCCACCCCCCAACAATCTGTCTACCCGATCTGCAATGTGCCAAACCCGAGCTCCTGGGAGACGACAAACTGTTCGGTTCATGCAGTCATGGCAACAGATTGCCCTATCTACCTTCCTAATAATGGAGTCCCCTACCACCACAATCTTTCTTGGTATCTGAGCATCCTGAGTCCCCTCTGTGCTGGAGGAACTATTCCCTCTGGCTGCTAGAGGAATCAGACTCCCCCAGCCTTGCCATTTCTGCCCTGACTCCCAATAGCTTCACTCAATATGGCAAATCTATTGGGATGGGTCAGCTCAGAAATGACCTGCTTCTCCCTATTGCCCCTGATTCCCCTTCTTACTGTCACCCAGCTACCTACCTGCTCCTCACTATCAGCAAACAAGCAACCTACCTGCTCCTCACTAACAGCACCACCATCTGCACCACTAGTCAAAGCAAGGGCCTGCTCAGTGAGCTCTAAACCCTTTTCATGATTGCCAATGTCCCTCAATATTGCAAGTTGCCTTTTCAGATCAGCAATCTCTGACTCTAAAGAGACCACCCGCTCACACTTCCCACAGCGGTATGCTCCTTGGAGCAGCTGCTCCAAGTGCACATACATGTGGCAGGATGTGCATTGAGTGTCATTTTCAATCCTGCTCATTATAGCAACTATGAAGTTTATAAAAACTAACCATGAATTATTTGTCATCTTAACTCTATGCCCAGGACATACTTGAAAACGAGAGGTAACTCTTAATGTATTACTTCCTGGTAAAACATTTTATAAATAAATAAATATGGCTGATTTTATGAAGAAGAGTTTAAGGAAGAGCAGTGGTTGAATATTCTGCTATCTCATGATACAGTATTTCCTCATGTGGTTAATAACACGTATTCAGAATCTGTTGATAGGACACACAGCACACTGAATGTTTGCAAGCATCACTCTTCTATGAACTTAAATTATAATATTTTTACACACACAAATATGAGAAGAGCAAAATGGCTATTTAACAGAACTGCTTCAAATGGTTACGAAATATAAACTTCAGCATGTTCTCAATGGAGGGAGAATCATTTTAACCCATTGACTTGCAGTAAAAAGATATACCCCATACAGCTCTATCGGCCGTATTTGTAAAAGATCATGGAGCCGTTGTCGTTGGTTCTTCTGAATTCCACGCAGTATTCATTTTGCATTCCCGCGTTCATGCCTCATTCATGCCGCCCGGCTGATCCGCGGTTGGTCTCTCTAATTTAATGGTTTCAGATTTAATTGGAGAGCAAAAAAAACGAATATCAGCTCCAGATGCAAAAAGGTAAGTGAAATCAAATAACAGTCTTTTAAATTGATAATAGCAATGTCCGGTACATATAAGTATAGATGCAGGGAGAGGGGAGAAAAACGTAGGGGTTAAGCAAGGTATAAGAAGCGGGGTACTTACAGAGAGGTTGGATTCCCACCAGGCTGTGTGACCCCCTGAGGAGCTTCACCTTACCCCCCCGTCTCCTTCCAAATGAAGTGGTGTAGAGCCGCACGCTCACAAGGTGTCACCACTAATCCATTCCTCCCACAACAATGGTGAAACCGGTGGTGTCCTCCGATCCAGGCAGCAACAAAAAAAAACTTTTCGCCCCACAAAAAGTGAGGAATACCGACAGAACGGCATTAACACCGCAGGTTAAAGAGCCTGTACAGGAACTGTGCCATTTTGTTAGCACCTTTTCAACTGCATTAGGACGCATTAAACGCAGTATCCATAAAAACTGGCATATCCTGTCTAATGACAGCCAAATTGGACGATTTTGTAAAGAAACTCCTTTACTTTGTTACAGGCGTGGCTGCAATCTGGGCGACATGCTCACACAAACTAATCCAAACAACGTGGCTCTGTAGAAAACCAGGGTCATACCGCTGCCATGGATGCACTAATTGCAGCTTTATGCAGGTTGGATCAAGTTATGCACATCCACATAGTGGTGCTCGCATTGCCATCAAGCATTATCTCAATTGCGAATCTCGCTTTGTCGTGTATTTCATCAGATGCCCGTGCGGCCTCCTCTACATTGGAAAGACCTCGCGTATGTTAAAGGAACGGATTGCAATACACCGCTCTACTATCAGAAAGGCGCTCAACATTGTGGATGATAACACTGAGCTTAAATACCTACCTGTCGCAAGACATTTTAAACAGATGAGACATCCTTTGGCGACTATGCGATGTATGACCATCCTCCAAGTACAGCCACCATCACGTGGAGGGGATAGGAATAAATTGCTTCTGCAACAGGAGGCAAAATCGATTTATGAACTGAGAACTATGTCCCCTTTCGGATTAAGTGAGGACTTGAAACTTAGTTGCTTTTTGTAAAATCTGTTTACTCTGCAATGTCATTGTTCTGTTATTTTCTTCCATGTTCCCATTTCCCTGTATGTTTATTCAGGTTGTTTGGCACTTTGTGTTTTTGTTTTCCAGTCCCAGGACTAGCGCACACGTAGTGCAGATCTGTGTTTAGACTCTAAATCCATCACTGTTGGTGTGATATCGGATTAGCAGTGCAGCTTGTCACATGTGCATTATGCCAATGTTGGACTATGCCCCTTTGTGTTTGGCCACCACGGGCTTCCATCTAGTACACACAGAGGCTTTTTTAGACTGAGTGCTCTATGTCACTACACTGTTGTAGACACTATGGAGGCCATCTGGCAGCAACCGCGTATAATCAGTACATACAGTCCCTTGAGTTACTAGGGACACGATCGGGTTGCCATGCGCGGTTGCGCATGTGCAGCCTTTCAGTGCGCTATTGGTAGACGAGTAAGAAATACGGCGATTTTGTGCATGCCCTCCTGGGCTGTCAGGCACGTTTTTGGACGGCTATGTGACACACCAGTAGTCAAGCTTGCACAGTTGATGTAAACATGGGCCAGCAGTGATGACAGACACCACATTAGAGTAGGTGAGCTGATTGGTTTATCCTACTATCAGTGCTGTGTATTGGTTTATCTGCTGTGGGCTGTGTCAGGTAGAGCTCACCACAAACGAGACGGGACCGCGGTGCTTAGGTGGGAAAGGATATAAGGCCACCCACAGCCATGAGGGCACGTCTTGAGAGTAGAATGGTCTGGGTGTCCGGGTCGGGGCAGGAGAGGTACGGTTAGATAGAGAGACGTAATCGTTTTACCGTATGCCGAGTTCGGGATGCCAGAGGTGCAGAGTGTCGTATTGCCATATGCCAAGTTCGGGATGCCAGAGGTATGGAGAGTCGAAGAGGAAGCCGGTTCGGTACACAAGGAAGACTGCAAAACAAGACAAGACAGGACTAGGGAGGCAGAGAGTAATGAGAACAACTGGTTCTATGCTCAGCCGACGAGTCAATGAAACTGCAGGGTATATATAGGTGAGAGGATCCAATGGCAGGGTAGTAAGGTGGGGGTGTGTGGATGGGCCAGGCTGTGACAGGGATAGGTCCAGAAGGGCTCCTGGAGGAGGGGCTATAGAGCCCAGTAGTAAGGCTGCATTTAATTGCAGCATTGGATTGTGGTAGTGTGCCTTTAAGAGGCTGGTGCTCCTCCGTGAGGCTACGCCTCCGTGTGGCCATGCCTGCAGGCTCGTGACCGGACACGCGCCCAGAACCGGCACCAGAAGAGGGACGCCGGCGTGCGCGCGCCCAGGCGAGGCGGCGATCGGCATCCTGGGGGGAGGATCTCTGTGTGGCGCGGGAGGACCCGGCGGAACTGCGGGTGAGTGGGGAGCACACTGAGGGCGGCATGACTCCCAGGTCGTTACAGTACCCCCCATTCAGGGGCGACCTCCGGGCGTCCATGGCATGGCTTGGAGGAATTCCTACGATGGAAAGCCTGGACGAGTCGGGACACGTGGAGATCTCGGTGGGGAACCCATGAGCGTTCCTCAGGTCCAAACCAACTCCAATGGACCAGGTACTGTACTCCTCCTCTGGAGATCCTAGAATCCAGGATAGACTGACCTCGTACTCCTGTTGACCTTGGATCACAAGAGGGAGTGGAGAAGTGGTCTTGGAAAAACGATGTCTCTGAAATGCTGGTTTTAGCAAGGATACATGAAAGACCGGAGGAATCCTCATTGAGGGTGGAAGATGCAGGCGATAAGCCACTGGATTAATCCTCCTGACCACGGGGAAGGGACAGAGGAACTTGGGTGCCAGCTTCATAGTGGGAACCTTTAGTCGTATATTCCTGGATGAAGCCATACCCTGTCTCCTGGAGAGAATTCTGGGACCTGGCGTCGAAGGCGATCTGCCTGGAGTTTCTGTCTTCAGTGGCCACTTTTAAGTTCTCCTGAATCTTCTTCCATAGGTTTTTCAGCCGGGTGATACGTTTGTCAACCGCTGGAACCCCAGAGGATAGGGGGGAGGAGGGTAAACAGGATGGATGCAAGCCAAAATTTAAAAAGAAGGGAGATTCTTGAGTGGAGTCATTACGAAGGGAGTTAAGGGCAAACTCGGCCCAAGGTAGCAGATCCACCCAGTCGTCCTGTGTATCGGTTACGAAACATCGAAGGTATTGTCCAGGTTTTGATTGGCTCTCTCCGTCTGCCCATTGGTCTGTGGGTGGTATCCTGAGGAGAATTGTACTGAAATGCCCAATTTTAGTGAAAAGGCTCGCCAAAATTTTTAAACAAATTGAGACCCCCTGTCCGAAACGATGGTCGAAGGCACTCCATGGAGACGAAAGATTTCCTGGATGAAAACATCTGCGAGTCTGGGAGAATTCGGAAGACCCCTCAAGGGAACAAGGTGCGTCTGCTTGGAAAAGCGATCAATGACCATGAGAATAGTATTCATCCCTTTGGAAGTTGGGAGCTCCACGATAAAATCCATAGAAATATGATTCCAAGGCCGATCTGGGATGGGTAATGGAAGAAGAAGACCTGCCGGTTTGACCCGGGGTACTTTTTTGCGGGCACATGTGCCACATGCCTTCACAAACTCCTCCCCATCTTTAGACATCCCTGGCAACCAGAAGGTTCGTTGGATGAGGTCGTTGGTTTTCCGCATCCCTGGGTGTCCTGCTGATTTAGAGGAATGGCACCACTCGAGGACTCTCTTGCGATGTTGCGGTGCGGTGTAGAGTCTTCCCTCCGGGACCTTAAGCCCCATAGGAGCCTGAGATTGCTCGGATCGGATCTTGTCCATGACGTCAAAGGAGTTGGCGGATACGATAAATTGGGAGGAATTATCGTCTCAAGCCGTTCTTCAGACCTATCCTCTGCAAGGAACTGTCGTGACAAGGCATCTGCCTTCAGGTGCTTGGAGCCAGGGACGAAGGAGATGAAATAATTGAACCGAGAGAAGAATAACTCCCAGCGGGCTTGCGGGCGCTCAAACGACATGCCCCTTCTAAATTGAGCAGGTTTTTATGGTCAGTAAGGATGGTTATGGGGGTTTCCGTGCCTTCTAAGAGGTGTCTCCATTCCTCTAATGCCAACTTAATTGCCAAGAGTTTCCGGTTGCCGACATCATAATTCTGTTCTGCGGAAGAAAATTTCTTTGAAAAGAAGGCACAAGGGTGTAATCTGGCTAAAGGCGAAGTCCTTTGGGACAAAATGGCGCCAGCCCCGACGTCAGAGGCATCCACTTCCAGGGTAAATGGAAGTTTAGGATCTGGGTGGGTGACGATAGGGGCGGACACGAAAGCCTTTTTGAGAAGATTGAATGCTTGAATGGCGGTTCCGGACCACGATGAGGGATCTGCACCTTTTTTTGTTAGAGCAGTGATGGGAAATACGGTGGTGGAAAAATTGCGAATGAAGCGACGGTAGTAGTTGGCGAAACCTAGAAAATGTTGCACGGCCTTAAGGGTGGTTGGACGGGGCCAGTGCAGAATGGCCTTTAGTTTTGCTGGATCCATAGTGAACCCGGAGTCAGAGATAATGTATCCCAGGAACTCCACAGACGTCAGATGGAACTGGCATTTCTCCAATTTCGCAAAGAGATGATTCTCCCGGAGGCGTAACAGAACCTGCTGAACGTGTTGAATGTGCTCTTGGACGGACTTAGAAAAGATTAGGATGTCGTCTAAGTAAATGATGAGAAATTTGTTAAGAATGTCACGGAAAATTTCATTGACGAAGTCCTGAAAGACTGCTGGCGCGTTGCACAGGCCAAACGGCATAACCAGGTATTCATAATGGCCGTCATCAGTGTTAAACGCAGTCTTCCACTCATCCCCCTCGTGTATCCTTACCAAATTGTAAGCGCCCCGTAAGTCCAATTTAGAAAAAATGGTTGCTCCTTGAAGGCGGTCAAAGAGCTCCGAAATCGAAGGCAGCGGGTAGCGGTTCTTGCATGTGATTTTATTCAAGCCACGGTAATCGATGCATGGGCAAAGAGACCCATCCTTCTTCTTCACAAAAAAGAAGCCCGCTCCGACTGGGGAAGAAGACTTTCGGATGAAACCCCTCTCCAAATTCTCCGCAATGTAAGTCTTCATGGCTTTAGTATCTGGAAGAGAGAGAGTGGATAGGATCACCCCCTGGGAAGGACTGCCCCGGTCAGCAGGTCGATCGGACAGTCAAAAGGTCGGTGCGGGGGTAGAACCTTGGATCGTGCTTTGTCGAAAACATCACGGAATTACAAATATACTACAGGCAAGGAGTTGACCTCCTCTGGCAAGGTACACAAACCTCCTACCTTCTGGGGCAGCCTGGTACATGTCTTGGCACATTGAGCACCCCACTGGATAGGATCCCGGTTGGTCCAGTCGATGTGACAGTGTACCGGGCGACGGGACGATCTGCCTGGGTTATGTGGAAGAGAGAGGAAGCTGCCGTCCAGGTGTGTCAAAGACCCTTCGGAACTCACGGGCAAAGAGGTCGATGTCCTGTGTGATGGGTGTGATGGGTGTTACGATTGTGCTTACCACAAACCGGGACTGTGACCGCGGGGCTGAGGTGGGGTTATATAATCACCGACCTTAGTACGCGCAGACTGATCCGGAGTGCGCAGTTCATAGTCGTACGTAGCAGGGTCAGGATTGGAGAAGGCAGCATCGTCGTTATTCAAGCAGGAGTTCGGCAACAGGTAGTCAGGAGTTCCCCGCTTCAGCTTAGGAGCGTGAGCGCGGGAGTGGCCTCTTCGTGAGGAATGGCCTCGGCCCATGACGCCGGTCTCAGCAGGGGGAGACAGCAGGCTGGCCGAAGTACACCGCAGGGCAGCGTCGGGAAACCAACGCTTCAGCACAGAAGTCAGGAGCGGGCCCCCGCCTGGAACTAGCAGGCGGCCTCAGGAAACAATGCTTCAGCAGAGAAGTCAGGAACGGGCCCCTGCATGGAACTAGCAGGCGGCCTCAGGAAACAACGCTTCAGCAGAGAAGTCAGGAACGGGCCCCCGCATGGAACTAGCAGGCGGCCTCAGGAAACAACGCTTCAGCAGAGAAGTCAGGAACGGGCCCCCGCATGGAACTAGCAGCAGGCCTTAGGAACTAGGGACAAGAACCAGAAAGGTTAGTACACCAGGATACAAGCCAGGGTGGCTTGTGGCAGAGACAGTAACGTCCAGGTAGGAATTTATGCTCGGCCCTGTTTCAGTGCCAAAGCCCAGGATATAAAGGGCGGAGATCCAATCACAGGAGGAGGGTGTGTGAGTATTCCTCCAATGATGGAGCACAGGGCAGAAGCTGCAATGAGAAGCAGCACATGTGCCATTGATTGCCAGAGGAAGCTTGCAACTGCAGAAGTCTGCAAAAGCTATAATCAAAGCCAGGAGTGGATTCCTTACAATGGGAGACCATTGTTCCCAAATAGGGGAGGCCCAGGCCAGCGCCTCGTCGGAGAGAAGAGCCACGATATAGGCGACCTTAGAGCTTCAGGAGACAAAACGAGAGGGTGAGAGTTGAAATTGAATAAAACATTGATTGAGGAAGCCCCTACATCCTTGGGGGTCCCCAGCGTAGCGGTTGGGTGTCGAAATTCGGTGTTCCATTGCAGACGGAGGAGATGTAAAGACAGTTGCGGAGGACGTTGAGGCCATTGGTGAAGGTCCCAGACTGGAAGCTCGGGCTTGAACCGTAAGGGAATGAAGGCTCTGCTGAAGCAAATCCATCCGCCTATCATTTTGTTCCAGATAAGTCTCTAGCCTGGCGAAGAGCTTAGTGTGGGAAGTCGAAGTACGCTCCACCTCAGCGGGGTCCATGTTTGTTTGGCTGAGCATAATGTCAGGTAGAGCTCACCACAAACGAGGCGGGACCGCGGTGCTGAGGTGGGAAAGAATATAACGCCACCCACAGCCACGAGGGCACGTCTTGAGAGTAGAATGGTCTGGGTGGTGGGTCGGGGCAGGAGAGGTATGGATGGTAGTGGGTGCTGTTAGCCAAGTCCGGGGTTAGCGAGAGAGAGAAGTAATCGTTTTACCGTATGCCGAGTTCGGGATGCTAGAGGTGCGGAGAGTCGTATTGCCGTATGCCAAGTTCGGGATGCCAGAGGTGCAGAGAGTCGTATTGCCGTATGCCAAGGTCGGGATGCCAGAGGTGCAGAGAGTCGTATTGCCGTATACCAAGGTCGGGATGCCAGAGGTGCGGAGAGTCGTATTGCCGTATGCCAAGGTCGGGATGCCAGAGGTGCGGAGAGTTGTATTGCCGTATGCCAAGTTCGGGATGCCAGAGGTGCGGAGAGTCGTATTGCCGTATGCCAAGGTCGGGATGCCAGAGGTGCGGAGAGTCGTATTGCCGTATGTCAAGGTCGGAATGCCAGAGGTACGGAAAGTCAAAGAGGAAGCCGGTTCAGTACACAAGGAAGACTGCAAAACAAAACAAGACAAAACAGGACTAGGGAGGCAGAGAGTAATGAGAACAACTGGTTCTATGCTCAGCCGACGAGTCAGTGAAACTGCAGGGTATATATAGGTGAGAGGATCCAATGGCAGGGTAGCAAGGTGGGGATGTGTGGATGGGCCAGGCTGTGACAGGGATAGGTCCAGAAGGGCTCCTGGAGGAGGAGCTATAGAGCCCGGTAGTAAGGCTGCATTTGATTGCAGCATTGGATTGTGGTAGTGTGCCTTTGAGAGGCTGGTGCGCCTCCGTGTGGCCACGCCTCCATGTGGCCACGCCTGCGGGCACGTTACCGGACACGCGCCCAGAACCAGCACCAGAAGAGGGACGCCGGCATGCGCGCGCACGCCCAGGCGAGGCGGCGATCGGTGTCCTTGAGAGAGGATCACTGCGTGGTGCGGGAGGACCCGGCAGAACTGCGGGTGAGTGGGGAGCACGCCGAGGGCGGCGTGACTCCTAGGTCATTACAGGCTGTACCTGTGCATTTTTAATTAGATTCAGGTGTTTTCTCACATGGGGATGTGGGTATATATGGGTGTTCGGATCAGTAACTTGTGCACCGCCCTGAGGAAGGTCCCTCAACGAGGACCGAAACGTTGGCTGCCTGGTGTTCTTAATACACTTTCTTTTCTACATCTGCGGTGTACTGTCTCAATTTGTTATCAGGATCCCCCTGGTTTCTACACGCTTATTTCTACGCTATGGGACAAGCATCTGCCTTCTACATAAACGTGAGTGCTAAACTGTCATACCAATGACTATATATATATATATACTAGCTGAAATACCCAGCGTTGCCCGGGATGTAAATCCGTAATAGGTAGTATTATTTATTATTTATAAATAGGGTAACAATAGGATGACTATTTGGTGGAAAGGTTGAATAATAATGTTGAAAAGAAACATGGAAGAAATGTAATACAATGTTGTTTAAAAATGGTTTATTGTAAACACACCACAGTACAATGTATATTTTGGTGACATAAATGATGTAAAAATGTGAGGTGTGTGTCCTGCTAGGGTGTGAGCGTGTGTGAGGCGTCGGGTGGGTGTTCAGTACGGGTGGCGGGTGGGTAGTGAGAGCTGGCTGTGGGTGGGGGTCCCGCTAGGGTGTGAGGCAGCGGGTGTCTGGCGAGTGCGGGTGGTTGCTGGTCAGTGATGTCGGTGCGTAGGGGTGTGAGTGCAGTGGGTGGGTGTGAGGCGGGAGGCACAGGGTGGGTGGTGAGTGGATGTGGCGGCTAGTCAGTGATGTCGGTGCGTAGGGGTGGGAGGCGGCAGGTGTGTGTCGAGTGTGGTGGGTGGGTGAGAGGCGGCAGGTGTCTGTTGAGTGAGGGTGGCAGCTGTGGGGCGCAGAGGTGTGAGGCGGCGGGTGGCTGAAAGACAGGCGGGATGCAGCAGGAGTGCATGCAGCGGGTGGGTAAAAGGCGGGAGGGCGGCGGGAGTGTGAGCGGTGAGTGGGTGAAAGGCAGAGGCGAAAGGGTGGGTGAAAGGCAGAGGTGGGAGGGGGGGGGAAAGTCGGGGCAGGGGAAAGCCGGGGGGGAAGGCCGGGGCTGGGGGGGGAAGGCCAGGGCAGGGGGTGGGAGACGGGGGCAGGAGGGGGAGGCCGGGGCATGGGGGGGAAGGCTGGGGCAGAGGGGAGGAAGGCAGGGGCAGGGGGGAGGCAGGGGAGAGGGAAGGCAGGGGCGGGGGGGAAGGCTGGGGGGAGGCAGGGGCAGGGGGGGAGGCAGGGGAGAGGGAAGGCGGGGAGAGGGAAAGCCGGGGCAGAGGGGAGGAAGGCAGGGGGGAAGGCAGGGGCAGGGGGGGAGGCAGGGGAGAGGGAAGGCAGGGGCGGGAAGGGGGGAAGGCAGGGGCATGGGTGGAGGCAAGAGAGAGGGAAGGCAGGGGCGGGGGAAGGCAGGGGCAGGGGGTAGGCAGGGGTGGGGGGGGGGGCGGGGGGCAAGGGGGTGTGTCACTGTGAGTGTCAGTGTGTCTGTCACTGTGTGTGTCAGTGTGTCTGTCCCTGTGTGTGTCATTGTGCTTGTCCCTGTGTGTGTCATTGTGTCTGTCCCTGTGTGTGTCATTGTGTCTGTCCCTGTGTGTGTCATTGTGTCTGTCCCTGTGTGTGTCATTGTGTCTGTCCCTGTGTGTGTCATTGTGTCTGTCCCTGTGTGTGTCATTGTGTCTGTCCCTGTGTGTGTCAGTGTGTCTGTCCCTGTGTGTGTCAGTGTGTCTTCCCTGTGTGTGTCATTGTGTCTGTCCCTGTGTGTCAGTGTGTCTGTGTGTCTGTCACTGTGTGTGTCTGTCCCTGTGTGTGTCAGTGTGTCTTCCCTGTGTGTGTCATTGTGTCTGTACCTGTGTGTCAGTGTGTCTGTGTGTCTGTCACCGTGTGTGTCAGTGTGTCTGTCCCTGTGTGTGTCATTGTGTCTGTCCCTGTGTGTGTCATTGTGTCTGTCCCTGTGTGTGTCATTGTGTCTGTCCCTGTGTGTGTCATTGTGTCTGTCCCTGTGTGTGTCATTGTGTCTGTCCCTGTGTGTGTCAGTGTGTCTGTCCCTGTGTGTGTCATTGTGTCTGTCCCTGTGTGTGTCATTGTGTCTGTCCCTGTGTGTGTCATTGTGTCTGTCCCTGTGTGTGTCAGTGTGTCTGTCCCTGTGTGTGTCAGTGTGTCTGTCCCTGTGTGTGTCATTGTGTCTGTCCCTGTGTGTCAGTGTGTCTGTGTGTCTGTCACTGTGTGTGTCTGTGTGTCTGTCACTGTGTGTGTCTGTGTGTCTGTCACTGTGTGTATCAGTGTGTCTGTCACTGTGTGCGTCGGGGGGGTCAAAAACGGAGCTGGGGGGGTCAAAAACGGAGCTGGGGGGTCAATAACGGAGCTGGGGGGGGTCAAAAACGGAGCTGGGGTGGTCAAAAACGGAGCCCCCCCCCAGCAGCAGCAACAGCCAGCGCCACCACCTCCAGGGAGCATTTCCTCACCTCAGGCAGCAGCAGTGTAGCCGGGGGTTGGGGACCCCTGGGTTAGAGCGCACCGGCCAATGAGAGCCGTGGGGCGGCGGGCAATCCGTGAGGGGCGAGACACCAGCCAATGAGAGCCGTGAGAGGGTGGGCAGACCGACGGACTAATCAAATGGTCTCCAGAGACTCACAACCAAGATTTTCAAATTGATATATATAGATATATATAGTGTATATACTGTATATGACATACACACCTTTTATACACTGTGTCCCTATTTGAATTTTTTAATTATTATGTTATATTTATATGGCGCCAAAAGTGTACTCGGCGCTTCACAAAGAATACAGTGCAGGAAATTATAATAATAGCAGTTTAATAAACAGATTATTTTAGAGAAATTATGTGGCCTACTGTAACAAATTGTTGTGTTTTCCTTTACACTGTAGGGCGACAACGCTTCTGGTTGACCAAATAAGTGAAGAGAATGATGAGAGATGTGCCACAAGTGTCAAGAACGCTCTTGAGAAACATCACAATATAACCACATCTGAGACCAGCATCAGGCTGATGAGACGCAAATTAGGATGGAAATACGGACGTGTAAGGTTAGTACTGAACAGTACAGTACAGTAGGTAAGTGTGGTTTAACTGTACAGTACCTCTAAAATTATTCCTTGTCATTACAGAGCGTATCCTATGATAAGGGAAGCCAACAAGATCACTGGCACGGGCATGGATCGAAAGTGGCGAGAATTTACAAGATTGTATCTTTACTGATGAGTCAACTGTATCGCTTGACAGATTTGCCACTTTTGCATTCTCGAAAAAAGGACGCATATCTCTGAAGCCGCGTCCCAAGCACCCAGTGAAGCTGCATGTGTGGGGTGCGATCTCTAGACATGGACCAGGGTGCATCATCATCTTTTAAGGTAAAATAATACACAAAGTCACATACTGTGGCCTCATGCACTGTACAAGTGTACAGTATTTGGAGCACTTTTCTTTTCTTGTTCCAGGAATCGTGACTAATGTATTTTTCCCAGAGCAAATAGTGCCCGAGATTGTCGAATACATTACACGTGAATTCCCAGCTGGTCACCGGTTCTTCCAGGACAATGATCCCAAAAACACCGCGTCTCCTGCGCATATGCTTGCCTGCGGTATCAACTGGGTTAAGACGCCACCGGAGTAAGTACGGTAACGCTTTCTCATTGTTTTACACTGTTTATATCTCTTTAACTAATTCACCTTCTTTCCCCCCTCCAATTCCAGATCGCCAGATTTGAATCCCATCGAATTCGTATGGCATCAGCTCAAGGATCATATCAGAAAAGTGGTGAAACCTTCAAAAAAGGATGAATTGGCAAAAGGCATACTGAGTTTTTGGAATAACGTACTCACCGTAGAGAGATGTAATAAATATATAGATCATATTGCGACCGTGTTGCCCATTCTTTTACAGCGTAATGGGCAGGCAACAGGAAGGTAGTAAGGTACTGTAAGTACAGGTACAGCAAGTATGATACAGGTAAGTATGGCACTCAAAATAACCATTTTAACCTTTTTACTCAAAAAAAATATTGTTTTATATTGTTTCAACTTGTTATAGTTATACAGTAGTTATAATGTAGAATAGAAAAACAACAACAAAAGGTAGCGCTAACCAATAAATGATGATTATAACACAATATGTAACACCCTATGTTTTGACAATCAATCACACATAGGGGGCTGCCTGGTGATACAAAAAACTGACCCCCTGGTCAGAACAAGTGCATGGAAAAGAAATATGTATCTAAAGGCGCCTGAAATGACAATGAGTATATAAAAGGATATATAAAAACCAAGCCTGTTGGATGGTCGAACGTAGCTCCTCACGGTGTGCTTAAAAAGAAGAAAGCACAACACATAGCATAATACTGTTGGTAAAGGGACAAACAACACTTAAGACAACGTACATCAGCTGAGAATCAGATGGGTGAAAATTAACAATAAAAGCATTTAATAACAATTCATGGCATACATGGACATATAGGGAGCAGGGACTGAGACTGGGGAGCAGGAACAAACAGGGACAAGCCAGATTACTAGCAAGGGCTTTTACTGTGAACAGACTCAAATACAGGTACAGGTACTGGAACGGATCAGGAATCAAAGACATGAGCAATACTGAAGGAGTCTGACTTCAAGCAAAGGCAAAAGCAACAGACAGGAAGCAAGCTATAAGGACAGAGACATGAGCAACAAGAACACAGACAGACAGAGGAACCCAGAGCCAACAGAAAGCAGCAGCACACCCAGTGGACAAGGAAGCTATGGCTAGGCAGGAGGTCTAGGCGACCCTGACAGATTAATAACACAGTCTTTCTACAGTGGCGACACAGCTGAGCCTACATCGGCCACCACCGCTAACCGCGTGAAGACGCAGGTTTTTTTTTTTTACGCAGCATGCCGCGCGTCACTGATGCGCGGTCACGCTGCAAAGGGTGCGTGCGCGCATGGCGCGCGTGCCCAGGGCTCCCCGAAGGTGGAGCGGCGTAGTGGGGGTGTGTGGGAAGGGAGAGGGGGACACGGGGGACCCGGAGACGAAGATGGAGAGGACATGAGGGGGAGAGGACGTCAGGAGGAGCTCCGGCTAGTGCGTGGCCAAGTTAGGCGCCAGCCGGGAAGCAGCTGCGGGACAAACCGGGTGAGTGTTAGACTCAGCCCTGCCGCTACTGTAACTACTTTACATTAGTACTTGGACAAGACCCGAAAAGGTTAAAATGTATAGGAATAGAAAGTACATTGGGGTAGTGGTAATAGCATAAAACAGATTTCAAGAAGGGAATCTTATTGGAGTTACCAGCTTAAACACTCGCTCCTGGGGCTCTTAATATAGACAGCGACCCAGGCTCCTTTCTACGTGATTAATATCTCCCTTTTCATTCATTTTTGAAACTCTTTTTATAAGCAGTGTTTCTCTGTGCACTAATTTCTCAATCTCCTTTTTTGTTTGTCATCATTGTGTACAGTTATGCATATTCTTGTTATGTATAATTATGGCTGGTTTGATACAAACAGCAACAACTGTTTATTAATCAGAAGTGAATTGGTTAAAATAATTAACAATACAGGGTATTTAAGAGGGTTCAGTTGCTCATGCCCCTAAGGAAGCAACCAGAAGTCGTAAAACGCACTGGGTGGAGCCTAAAAGATGATAGCAGCACTCAGTGGCATTAGCCTGAGCATCTGTTGAGATTCTGTGATGTCATTGATGGGTGTGACTAAGACACGATTAGCAACGCAAGCACAAAGGAGTTGTTGAGTTGAAGAAACTGCTAGCATACTGGTACCCCCACCATACTCATCCCTGAATGCAGCTTTAGTGCAGCTTTAATCAAGTGCCTAAAGATTGGGGAATTTGTGAGTGTGATTCCTACTGGTTTATATTTTGCTGTATTATACTATATACAGTCTGTCTTTTGCCTGTATCTGGAGAACTCCCTAAAAGAGTGATTAAAGATCCAGAGAAAGCATTACATTTCCACAGGCTGAAAAGAATGACATGGAAATTGTCAATGTAAACTCATGAGTCCTCCACAATGCTTTATTCTGTAACAAAGACATACTACTCCATGGTTTTTTTTCTTATTCTTTTCGCTATGATTATGTGTATCTAAAACAAAGCAGTGGTATTAAATCTCTGTAAGATTCCTATCAATATGATTGGCGCTTTGAATATATATCATTAAGAAGTGAGCTTTTTGGGGCGTGCGCGTGACGTCAACGTGGATGCACGCAAGCTGAGGAAGCTCCATGCACTCCACTAATATATGCAGAATAAACGCCTGATCGGCGCATAAATCCCCCGTGGGACGTACCGGCAGCCGAGGGAAGAGGCGTGGATGCCCCCAAAGAAAGACCCGAAGCCGGGGACCCCAGATCTCTCCGTTTTCAGCCATGGGCAGTCAGCGGCTGGGGAAGGTAAACAAAACAAAGATGGTGCCACAGTGAGCACTCGGGAGTGTGCATCATTGGACACATACACACACAATCAGAGGAGAGAGGCAGGCTGTGAGACCAGAGAGGGACAATCCTGAGAGAAGGGTCACTTTAAGAAATTCTGCAGAGAAAAGCAAAGCAGGAAAAGAGTCTGAGGTGAGAGCTGCCATTGAAGGTGAGAGTAATATGGCTGAGGGAGATACAGTGATCACAAAGCAGGACCTCCAGAATATGCTTAAAGAAATGCAAGCAGGTTTCTAGGCAACCCTGGATAGAGCTGTAAAGGAATTTAAATCAGAAATCTCTTTATTGGCCAAAAGAACTACGGAGCTGGAAAATAAGTTGGGCTTATCTTTACAAAACCAGGCAAATACTGACGACGAGGTCCTGCGTCTCAACGATGAAATACAGCTGCGGCCGCCATTATCCTAATGCGGCCGTAGCCGCATCGCTCTGACAAGATGCAGCCAGATGCGGTCTGTTTTCTTTTTTTCCGTAGCGGTTTTCAGTATGTTAGCACTCTGATTTTTTGCACTGTCTGCTATACTGAAATACCGTCTAAAAACACAGGTTGGCATTCGCGAGCTGTTGTCTTAAAAGTCTAATAGCAATTCAACCTACAGAACAGTACAGCCGTACATTCTCTGCAAGTCTGTGTGCGCGCGCAGTACTGTACTGTAATTGTAAAATGAAATGCATAGGTGTGTTACAGTATCACATTTTCGGCGCATACAGCGCTCTCCCTCTAACACACACAAGGCTAAAGTACTATTTCAACTTCTTATCTACTTCTTATCTACAGTACACATCTCCCACACCATTCCTTGGAATTTATGGCTTTCTGGCTTCAATCTTCCCGAACCTGTCATCGCATTCCTGCGTGTATAATGTACAGAGCCTGGTGTCACATTTATGCGCATGCGTGTATACCTTCACATTCATTTAGAAGTTCAAGTCTGATTTTTTTTTTTTTGTGTTTTTTTGGTTTCATTTCCAGACAAGTGCCTGCATAAAAATTCTTGATATTCTGATATTCAATCGGCACTCTAGCTTTTTAATGCGACACTAATCATGCACATGCTTTATTTATGTGATTTTTATATTTTTGGGGGTGTGGGTGTGGGGATCAAAACATTACGATGACCTGTTTAAAATATTTCTTTGAACGACAGTACAGCTAATCCTTCATGCAGCTTTACCCCCTTCCAAACCCCCCCGCACACACACACACACACACAAGGCTCAAGGATTTGATTTCAACTTCTTATCGACACAGACCATTCATTTTCAAATGGTTGGCTTTGTGTTTTTAATCGTCCCGAGCCTGGTGTCACATCTCTACGCCTGCGTGTAATTCTCTTTGGGACCTTGTTGATTATTAATGCAGAGACCATTCATACAGTATGACTCATCCACCCACCCCCTCCAACCCTGAGACTTTGTTTAGGGTAACGCATGCGCATTTGTGATAATACTTTCTCGAATATAATATGTTAATCTGATTAGCCCTTCTTGGCAACTACAGAAACTACTGTAGTGTAGAGTTGTGAGGTTTACAACGGTACTTGTACTATACTGTTTAGATGATTGCAATGAATCGAAATGTTTATCCACACCTTCCCAAATTTAATATGTTAATCTGATAGGCCCTTCTTGGCAACTACACTAAGTAGTGTAGCCCACCCCTAAGCACTTCACACACAATCCCAAAGCCTTCTTCAAGAATCAACCCCCCTCCCACACACACACACACATTCAAAGTGAATTTAAAGTTCAAAGAAAAAAAAAAGAGATTTAAAAAAACCATCATCTGAATCATGTTTTTGATAAATTATCAATGTTTGCAATTCTTTCTTTTTCTTGGGGGGGGATGGTGCTTTCAATGATTATGATTATCGTGAATGTAATGAAATATTTATTTTATTTTATCGGGAATAAAAAATACAAATAATCATGAATAATACAAAATTCAGTCTTTATCTTCTTTGTACTGTACATGTACTGTAGTTCTTCTGTCAGTTGAAAATTGAGGGTCGGTGGATAATCATGGAAGAATGAAAAATACAAATAATCATGAATAATGCATATTTAAAATAATAAAAACAGTTATACAAATTTTTACTCTTTCTCTTCTTCGTCATGGCCACATTGCATTCTGTAGTTCATTGAGAGAGGGGGGGGGGTGTTGTGTAAATGTGTGTTCTGTAGATACACTATACACACAGTTCACACAATTTACACATGATATCCCCCCTCCCCCCGCCCGTCCTTTTTTAGTGCAGCTCTATGTGAAAAGGAAAGAAACAATTAGTGCAGTACAGTAAGTGCATATAATGGCATTGTGTACAGTATAGCTACTCCATATTGGACTATGCAGTTACTACTGTCAAACTACTGTATACTGGAACTACTGTATGACTACTGTAAAATACTTTGTAATAAAATTGGGAGTGCAGCTCTCTCTGAAAAGAAAAAATTAGTGCTGTGAAGTGTATGGTGTATACTGTAAAACAATCTGTGCCATACTTACCTGTATCATACTATACTTGGTATGCCTGTACTTACCATACTACAGTACAGTACAGTACCATACTACCTTCCTGATGCATGCCCATTACGCTGTATCACAATGGGCAACACAGTCACAATATGGTCGATATATTTATTACATTGTTCCACGATGAGTACATCGTTCCAAAAACTCAGTATGCCTTTCGACAACTCATCCTTTTTGGAGGGTTTCACCACTTTGCGGATATAATCCTTTAGCTGATGCCAGACCATTTTGATAGGATTGAAGTCTGGCGATCTCTCATTGGAGGGGGAAAAAAGGAAAAAAAATAGTTAAAGAGATACACAGTAAACAGTGGGAAAAAATGAGACATGGTTACCATACTTACAGTGGCGACACATGTTATTCTCACATTGGTGAGTCCGCGCGTCACTGTGACGTCACTGCCACGTGGCGCGCCCGGCTTCCCCGACATCCCCAGAAGGTAAGCGGGGGTACGGGGAAGCAGAAGGGGCACAGCAGGAGCAGCCAGGGTGTCGGGAAGGGGCTGAAAAATGCACGCGAGTGGAGGGGGTGCACGGAGGAGATGCGGCTGGCACCCGGTCTAGTTTCAGCGCCAGCCGGAGTAAAGCCCTGGTCAATTGGCGGCAAATGTAAGAATAAGATGTGTCGCAGCAGTACTCCGCTGGCGTTTTCACCCAGTTGATACCGCATTCAAGAATATGCGCAGTTGACGCGGTGTGCTTCGGATCGTTGTCCTGTAGAAACGGTGACCATCTGGGAATTCACATGTGATGTATTCCACAATCTCTGGCACTATTTGTTCTTGGAAAAAAGTGCTCAAAATAATGCACACTAGTACAGTACAGTGCATAAGGCAACAGCGTGTGAGTTTGGGCCTTATTTTACCGTCAAAGATGACGATGCATCCTGGTCCACGCCTAGAGATAGCACCCCACACATGCATCTTCACTGAGTGTTTTGGACGCGGCTTCATAGATAATCAGAAAAAGGGGGGGAAGGGAAACACAAAATGATTGTGCCCCTAAAAGAATTCACTAAACTGCACCCCACTAGGTGTAAAAAATAACTTTTAATAAATTGACTTAAAACATATATTACCAAATATAAGTGTAACATGAGTTCAAAATAAATTAAATCAAAAAGTATCAAGCATCTATGTCATCTAGTGTGTATGATATTAGTATCCCATTTTACCAGCTAATGATGGTGGGATTCAAAGGCATAGGATGCAATAGGTCAGGGTATTAACCCCTCTGTATCAGCTGTTAGACCAGATGGTAACTGTATAAAAGTCAGCGAGAACAATTGAGGAGTGATAAATATCCTATCCCCCTAGCATGAACATACAGTTAGCTAATAGGTGATTGTGGCTATCACATGAAATGCATATCCTGTGAATGCAAGGGCTAGCACTCACAGCCACAATGTTGACAAGTACACAGCATATACTCTATAAGAGTGCATACACACAGAGATAGGAGGGATGGCCACAGTACTCGCTGACTACACAAACTAGACTAAATGAGCCATGTTCTGTGATCTAAGCATACTGAACCAGGAATCTAACAAAACTACATTAAAACAGCTCCAAGTAGGAGACTGACAACATTGCACGTCCAACACGTGTTTCCCTCCAGCAAAGGAGCTTCTTCAGGGACAAATTTTACTGGGGGGGAGAGGACTGAGCCCTTATATACCCTGTCAGTACCTTAATTACACAGATGATTACCACAGCAGTGGTATAATAATGAGTGTTATAAAGTTCTAATGTCAAACATAACCACAATATACTACTGGTAGTAGCTTCCCGATTGTTACTCGAACAAAAACAGCCGTTTAAAAGCATAACGGCGCCCTCGCCGGGTACTGCGCATGCGCGGGGACTTAGAAGATAATCCTGTTAGAAACTAGCCTCATATCGCGCGTGCGTGGGAACTTAGAAAAAATCCTATAGATATTGATCGAGAGTTGCGCATGCGCGGAGACTTAGAACATATTCCTTATTGAGCGTCCATCAAATATCGCGCATTGTTTTCAGAGGAGGTTTTACATGGTCAGCTTAATGAAGTGACTGAACTATCTGTTAAAGATCAATTCAAAGTATTAGAGAGGTTATTACTTACTGAAGGTAAACACTGGCTTGAGACAAAAACCCTACAGAGCTATATAGATGTAGGAAGGATACCAAGAGGACTAAGGTTCTCTAAAAGCCCTACCTTCGGTAAAGATAACAAAAAATTTATGCAAGAGTGGAACAGAATCCAAGATGAGTGCTCCATGGACCTCATGAGGTTAATAATCTATGAGAGGAACCATGATATTAAGGATTTAGAAAAAGAGATTTTAAAAGCATTAAAGATACTAGAACCATTAGTAATTGACACCTATTGCTCAGAAATTGAGCATGATCTCAAGGTTAAACTAGAATATGAAGAAGATGAACTTTTAAAAACGAAACACAGTAAGTTTTTAAGGGACAAATTAGATTACCAGCATGGTAGACAGAGAGACTGGGCAAAAAAGGACCGACCGAGGTAAAGTAGTAAGGAATGAATATATCCCCCTAAAAGAGATAGAGGGGAATCTGCTCACTCTAAGAATAGGCAGCAAGATTATCATACTTATGAACAAAGGAGAGGAAGTAATACTCATAAGAATGAGGGCTTGGCAAGAGATCGGTCTAGCTCT
Source organism: Ascaphus truei (assembly GCF_040206685.1). Lineage (NCBI taxonomy): Eukaryota > Metazoa > Chordata > Amphibia > Anura > Ascaphidae > Ascaphus > Ascaphus truei. The sequence goes on from NC_134495.1 coordinate 41,883,420, forward strand.
AACTATGAGAAGGGATATCGTAACCCTAATTATAAAGGGAAGAACTACATTGAAGGTTTTAGGTATGGATCAAGACCACAGGTCCCTCAAAAGGCTTATGCTTATGATAAAAAAGAATCCCATTCACAACCATCTAAATACTCTCCCAGACATTCTTCCAGCTACTCACCCAAACGCCCAGTCAGACCTGAATCTAGACCAACATCACCTTCTTTTTTAGAATTAGTGAGAACAAGATTAGAGAAGAGAAAAACAGTGAAAGATATACAAAATACCCCCCAGGAGAAAAGGAAGAAAAGGGTAACCTCAGACGAGGAACAAGAGGAGGGGCCAGAGCCCAAAAAAAGAGAATACTCACGGGAAAGAACTCCCTGGTGAGTAATGGGGTTTTTAACCTCTCCTCTACTATTTTGACAAGAGATCAACTGAATATACTTGGAAGGGGTTTGAGTTTTTCTAGATCTTGTGGACCAAACTCCTTCCAGTTGTTCAAAGATCTTCATAAATTTACCCGTAACATCATCCTAAAAAGACACTTTCTTAAACAAGATAGGGATCATATTTCTGATGAGGCTGCGACTAGTCCTATTACTAATTCTGAGACAGAACTAGATATTAAACATACAATATTCAAACCACAGTCCAAGTTTTATCCCGCACATTCCAAGGGTCACCATATAGACACCTTTTTTAATATGGTCACTAATGATTTTAATGTTTTGGCACGTAATTTCAAGTCAGGAGATATAAGACATAATCTCAGTGCGAGTGAATCCCTAGCGCTTAAAATCCTGAAAGATAACAAAAGCCTTATTATAAGACAGGCAGATAAGGGTGGGGGCGTAGTAGTACAAAACAGATGTGACTACGAGAAAGAAGCACTGAGACTCCTGAATGACATATCGTTTTACGCCAAATTGTCTAAGGATCCCACAACGGAATATTTGAAAGATTTTAAAGCAATGTTAGACAATGCAGTTTCTTTGTCTATTATTACTGCAACAGAGTTTGCTTTCCTATTCTCTGAATTTCCCTGGATCCCGATATTCTATCATCTGCCTAAGATGCATAAGGGTAGGCAAATGGTGAACAGACGGCGGTCACTGCTCCACTGAAAAAACTCTCCAACCAGGCGTGTAAAACAAAAAAACTTTAATAAATCAAAACGAACAACCTCATGTCAGTAACACTCTGACGCGTTTCGTTCTGGGAACAGAACTTTATCAAAGAGTGCCTTCTACTCCGTACTCCCCCCTGTATATAGACCATAAATGATCCTCACTGGCTGAACAACGTCACGTGTAAACACTCCCAGAGTAAAAAGTGACGTATAGCAGATAAACCGTGTTCATGTTTAATGATGGAGTACAGGGAGACCACATCTAATGTGACCCACCTGTACTCCTTTAAGTCTTATGTGGGTCGAACCATCAGACCTTTAAAGACCAGAATAGCAGAACATGTGAGGCTTATCAAGAAATGTGATAGCGTTCATCCAGTCCCCAGACATTTTAGCCTTTGTCCTAAGGGAGGTATAGCGAACTTTTCATTCTGTGGAATTGAACATGTACCGTGTCACCCGAGAGGAGGCGATAGGGTTAATAGACTAAATAGACAGGAGATGTTTTGGATCCACACCTTAGGCACACTTTATCCCACAGGTATAAATATAGATTGGGAGCTAAAACATTTTCTGACTACGTAGCTTTCTTTCTTTCTTTATTTCCTAAGGGTTACACTTACACTTAGTGAATGATGCTTTAATTAATAGTGATGTGAGATAATGTTCAGATAATTCATATTGGTACCCTCAAAACATTACATTTGATTAGAGATAGTTTCTGCGTCCTGTCCATGGTTCAACCTGTTTTTATAAACGTGATTTAGATGTTAATTAGTCCATTATGTATTTGGGGTAGATGTTACTTTGTATGTTAGTCCTGTGCACTTACAGAATCAAGAGTAGTTTTGACTCCTCTAATTAATGATTATGATATTTGTAGCTTTAATAGCTTTCTATATATGTAGTTATAGCTGTATATTATAGTATTAAGATATTGGTGCCCAGGCAGGATATACATTGTGACAACTGCCCTTTAAGACCCACATGTCTTCTTGTTTTTAACTCCGTTTGTCATGAATCAGTATGTTTCTATTTTTCAATATGTTGTATCAGCAATAAGTTTACATTGTTGCACTATTTGTTTATTGTTAGTATCCTTACGCCCCCCCTAGGATTGCGGATGTGTCTTAAATCTAAGTGGCACTTAATTCACTGGTGGGAGTGTTTACACGTGACGTTGTTCAGCCAGTGAGGATCATTTATGGTCTATATACAGGGGGGAGTACGGAGTAGAAGGCACTCTTTGATAAAGTTCTGTTCCCAGAACGAAACGCGTCAGAGTGTTACTGACATGAGGTTGTTCGTTTTGATTTATTAAAGTTTTTTTGTTTTACACGCCTGGTTGGAGAGTTTTTTCAGTGGAGCAGTGACCGCCGTCTGTTCACCATTTGCCTACCTTTCTACACCACTTGCGAGCAGGAGCACACCACCGCATCACACAGCAACAAGCAACGCTTCTTCACAGCAGCACCCGGCAGTTCTTCAGTTCATAGAATGATGTTTACCGGCAGGATTTACCTCTCAATCACAAGATGCAGGTGAGGCTAGCAGTAGCTGGAATTGTGATTTACTCCTGGGTTCTGTCCAGATAGGGCTCCGGGGTATCTCTACTAGCCGTGCTTCATACGCCCCCCATCAGTGATAGAGGTCTACAATCATATGTTTATGGACTTATTGATTATCTTGTTGCTGCGGTGGTTTCTTACTGACTCTCTCCACGTGTCCACACTATACCTACAAAGTTGTAGCATCAGTCCCATGGGGACATCCCTTATTTTTCCTAAGATGCATAAGGCCCTAGGGGATCCACCTGGGCGCCCAATAGTATCGGGTATCCAATCGATGACAGCTAACTTAAGTCAACATGTAGATTTTTTTCTCCAGCCATACGTGGGCAAATTAACATCTTATTTGAAAGACTCGACTGCAGTTCTAAATTTGTTTAATGGGTTCAAATGGAAAAGCTCCTATTTATGGATTACGTGTGACATTAAAGCCCTCTACACGCACATACCCCATCAAAACGGGATGGATGCTGTGAGTTCCTTTTTGGAAGCAGATCTCCAGTTGCACCCATTGAATAGGGAATTCATCCTCCAGTCAATAGGCTTCATATTGAAGCATAACTATTTCTTGTTTTTATCCAACTTCTACCTGCAGGTTTGCGGAACTGCCATAGGGACAAGATTTGCCCCCAGTTTCGCAAACCTGTACGTGGGAGAGTGGGAGTCACATGTCATCGCGCCAAACAAACCCTACAACAGGAATGTCGTAGTATGGAGACGCTATATAGACGACATCCTGTGTGTGTGGGATGGTGACCATGAGTCAGCTAATGCATTTATAGCCCATCTTAATGTAAACGACTATAATCTTGTGTTCACACATAAGGTTAATGCAGCTCAGGTAGACTTCCTGGATCTTAGACTCACGGCCCTAGCGGATAGAAGTGTAGTGACAGAGACCTTCTTTAAGGAGGTTGATACCAACAATCTGTTGATGGCAAATAGTAATCATAAAAACTCATGGAAAAATAATATACCAGGTGGACAATTTGTTAGACTCAGACGTAACTGCAGCAATATAGATGTATTTAATGTTCAGGCTACTAAACTATTTCATAGGTTTAGAGAGAGAGGATACCCTAGGGAACTGCTTGAGAAAGAGATTGAGAGGGTACGCAGTATGGATCGTAGCGGCATGCTAATTCAAAGTGGATCCAGAGATAGGAGAAATAAAGAACAGACAACAAACAGCGATATTCTTAATGTGGCTTTTATTACGGATTTTAACTCTGTGCATAGGGATATAGCAAAAGTCTTTACAAAACATTGGGGCATCTTGTGCAATGATCCAATTCTGGGGTCACATTTGAGCACAAAACCACGATTTATCTATAGGAGAGCAAAAAACCTAAAGAATGTGCTAGCACCGAGTGATATATATCAAACTGCGGATTCATCCTTTCAAAGGAGTTGGTTAGGCTCTAAACCTAAGGGTAATCATATTTGTGGAAAGTGCTCTATTTGCAAATACTTACACCCAGATAGGAACAGGTTTGCTTCTAAGATTAATAATGAAATGTTTCCCATTGATGATTTTATTTTATGTACGTCATCATATATTGTATATCTGTTGGCATGTGCGTGCGGATATCAATATGTTCGTAGGACTAAGCGCAGCCTTAAAGTTCGAATACAAGAACATGTCAGAAATATTAGTTATGGGTTTGACAAGCATAGTGTGTCTAGGCACTTCCTTACTCACCATCATAAAGATCCCTCAAGTTTGACCTATAAGGGGATTCAACAGATTCCTATCAATAGGAGAGGTGGAGAAAGGGTTAAAATATTATCTTCAAAAGAAACGTACTGGATACATAAATTAGATACGATGTCCCCTAAAGGGTTAAATGAAGATGTTGACATCTGGGCACTTTATTAATTACTATAGTCCTTTTATTCTAGTACGTGGATCTCCTTTCTTTTTTACTTATGCTGATAATGTTTTGTCAATTTTTTAATATACTAATCAAGTGTTTCTTTTATTACAGAATTTTTTTAAATTTATTTATGATGTTTTTATATGCTAGGATGTATTTTAAGTTTCATTGTTAAATAAAGGTGTTGTTTAACTGGTGTCTGCATTTCCCAAGTCTCTCTGACTAGCACAGTACCCAGGTAACTGATTGGCTATTTTTTCAATTGACTAACCAATGGGATGTGTTTGTGAGGTATATAGTACCTCTGGGAAATGCTAAATTTATTCCCTGATGAAGTAGTTGTGACTACGAAACATGTAGGATGTAATTGGTCCAAGTGTTTTATTGCTACTCTATCCTATGTGTGCAATTTGGGCACTTTAGAGACTTTTTTCCGCTTTTGCTGTGTACTTTTGAAATCGCCACTGTGACGTCACTTCGCAGCCAGTTCACCCCTGCTTGTGGCTGCACTAAATGGAGAGCTCTGCGAACCACCCAGGTCCTCACTGACCAATCCGGGGACCCTCCCAGTGCGTCTGCAGGCTGCAGATTGCTCGATCCGTCTGGAGCCCAGCTGACCAGAGGGGAGTTTCCCACAGAGACGGTGACCGAATGCAGAGGTGTTCCTAGGAAGGAAAAGCATCGCAGCTGCTGTCCCAGACGCCTGCCAAGGGAAACATACTCCTGACTCCTGTATGAGCGGCCGCCGAGTGTTAACGTGTGTGTTTAACACAGTCAATGTTTATGTCCTAATACCTTGATGTACGCAGAATATTTATCCCCTATTTTAATATAAACTTGTTACTTTCATACTTCACTATTTGCGTTGTGCGCTGTTTTTTTTGTCTCCATATCTTCAGTGTTTGAGGGGTGCCGAGCCACCCCCTGTTTAATAGCAGCAGACGCTTTCTACATCACATCACACGGTTATGTAAAAAATGTTTTTATTTTTTCACACTGTGGTTTTTTTGTGGTTTTACCAGTTGAGTAAAAATTAGAAGGGTATATGTTAATACACATTGTATCACTGATTATATTAGAGGTTTATTAGTTGCGCACGATATATTTTGTTTATCATTATAGAGTATATGCTGTGTACTTGTCAACATTGTGGCTGTGAGTGCTAGCCCTTGCATTCACAGGATATGCATTTCATGTGATAGCCACAATCACCTATTAGCTAAATGTATGTTCATGCTAGGGGGATAGGATATTTATCACTCCTCAATTGTTCTCGCTGACTTTTATACAGTTACCATCTGGTCTAACAGCTGATCCAGAGGGGTTAATACCCTGACCTATTGCATCCTATGCCTTTGAATCCCACCATCATTAGCTGGTAAAATGGGATACTAATATCATACACACTAGATGACATAGATGCTTGATACTTTTTGATTTAATTTATTTTTAACTCACGTTACACTTATCTTTGGTAATATATGTTTTAAGTCAATTTATTAAAAGTTATTTTTTACACTTAGTGGTGTTAAGTTTAGTGAATTCTTTTAGGGGCACAATCATTTTGTGTTTCCCTTCCCCCCCTTTTTCTGATTCACTAGTCAGTTCACAGTTTGCACCCACTATTTGATTACCTTATTTATTATTTAACTACACAATTAGTATGGTTTTGTGATCACTCCCTATCCTTTCCGTTGGCTTCATAGATATGCATCCTTTTTTGTGGAATGCAAAGGTTGCAAATCTCTCCAGCGATACAGTAGACTCATCAGTAAAGATGCAATCCTGAAAAGTTTCGCCACTGTCAATCCATGCCTGTGCCTGGACCACTCTCTTGATCTTATTGACGTCCCTTATCATAGGGTACGCTCTGTAATGACAAGGAATAATTTTATAGGTACAGTACAGTTTATTAAACCACACTTTTACCTCCTGTACTGTCCAGTACTAACGTCACACATCCATATTCCCATCCAATTCTGCGTCTCATCTTCTTGATGCTGGTCTCTGATACGGTAAGATTGTGATATTTATGCAGAGTGTCTTTGACCCTCAAGGCACTCTTCTCATCATTCTCTTCACTTATTTGGTCAACCAGAAGAGTTGTCTCCCTACAGGAAACAACAATATGTTACAGTAGCCCACAAGTACATTACATAATTTATGCTTAGGCCAACAGTATAGCTAAATATATATATATATATAATACTGTAATATAATAGTAATATAAATATACAGCGATAACAATAATAATAGATAGATATAGAATAGAGTTATATAAATATACTGTACAGCGATAACAATATATATATATATATATATATATATATATATACAAAGAGTGACCTAGGCGCAAATGGAGACAAGAAAAAAAAGAAAACACATAGGGTAGTATGTTCAGACTCAATGAACCGCCAGAAGGTATAATATGCACTTACAGTATAGACGATAAAATCAAGCCTTGCATCCACTCTGGGATCTGGAACAATTATGTGATGTATCTGGAACAGCTGGGCATCCACAGCAATTTTGATCTCCAGCACAAATTAACATGCAGGAAGAGAGATAAAGTGCAAATTGTGTAACACAGTTTATTAAAATTATTGATAAAAATAACTATAAGTTAAACACTCACATTCTGTGAGATAACATAAAACATTTGAGAATTCTGAGCTTCTCACACTCATAGAAACAGGATATTAGTCCTTAGCAGATTTCTTCAGCAGTCCTTGGTATATGGGTTATTGATCACAAGTGAAATACTCCTGGTTATATGCAGCAAACACACTTGGTGTTTCTATTGCTCCACAGTCTCTAAATGAGTGCCTTTTCCGTTTTTCACAACCTAATTAGGTCTATTACGCCGCTCCTAATGTCTATATGGTACTCACGGTACTTTCTTATAGGTGCAGTCCACAGTGGCACTTTGTGTGTTGTTATTCAGTTCTCACGAAGAGTCCTCTGTGTTCCAGTGATTCCCCACGGCTCCAGGGGACGTTCCGTGCCACGTGACGGCGCGGTGACGTCACTCACTCTCGCGAGAGTTCGTCCGTTATGCTGTGGGAGCAGGGCCTCGATCCTCTGCACTGCCGATCTCCCTGCAGGCAAATAGTGGGACAGGCGGCCACCGGCACCTCCTTGCTGCTGTCTGCTGATTCCAATGACTCTGCTCTGTTCAATGTACACCAGGGTGTGGTGTACATTGAACAGAGCAGAGTCATTGGAATCAGCAGACAGCAGCAAGGAGGTGCCGGTGGCCGCCTGTCCCACTATTTGCCTGCAGGGAGATCGGCAGTGCAGAGGATCGAGGCCCTGCTCCCACAGCATAACGGACGAACTCTCGCGAGAGTGAGTGACGTCACCGCGCCGTCACGTGGCATGGAACGTCCCCTGGAGCCGTGGGGAATCACTGGAACACAGAGGACTCTTCGTGAGAACTGAATAACAACACACAAAGTGCCACTGTGGACTGCACCTATAAGAAAGTACCGTGCGTACCATATAGACATTAGGAGCGGCGTAATAGACCTAATTAGGTTGTGAAAAACGGAAAAGGCACTCATTTAGAGACTGTGGAGCAATAGAAACACCAAGTGTGTTTGCTGCATATAACCAGGAGTATTTCACTTGTGATCAATAACCCATATACCAAGGACTGCTGAAGAAATCTGCTAAGGACTAATATCCTGTTTCTATGAGTGTGAGAAGCTCAGAATTCTCAAATGTTTTATGTTATCTCACAGAATGTGAGTGTTTAACTTATAGTTATTTTTATCAATAATTTTAATAAACTGTGTTACACAATTTGCACTTTATCTCTCTTCCTGCATGTTAATTTGTGCTGGAGATCAAAATTGCTGTGGATGCCCAGCTGTTCCAGATACATCACATAATTGTTCCAGATCCCAGAGTGGATGCAAGGCTTGATTTTATCGTCTATACTGTAAGTGCATATTATACCTTCTGGCGGTTCATTGAGTCTGAACATACTACCCTATGTGTTTTCTTTTTTTTCTTGTCTCCATTTGCGCCTAGGTCACTCTTTGTGTACATTTCGTTACCAGCCCGTGGAGCGGTAGACCTTTTGGCTGCATATTGAGTCAGGGATAGTTAGACTGTAAGGGTATATACCCTCCATGATATGTGGTAATTATTCCATTTTCTAATTTCCGTGTGGTTGCGCTTATTGTATTTCTGTTTTTCGTAATATATATATATATATATATATATCCATTGAAATCCCTCCATTTGCCGTTCTTAGCGTGATGACAAAGTTTATTTTCTGAGGAAGAAAAATAAAAGTATTACTGTAATGGCTGGTTCAAATTAGTCTGTCCCCTAAAGAAGTTCCCGCAGTCCCCTCGGTCAGTCCTAACAATAATTTTCTTGGGGGGGTGTCTCTTGTTCACATACACGCATGCGCCTAGATGTGATGAGACGCATATGCGTTTCAACAAGCTTCCAATGCGCATGCGCAAGCCTTCAATGCACATGCGCATGCACCAATTGTTCAGTATCTACTGTAGAAGCTGCTCAGCCAATGATATTGCTGGACTACATTTTGGCGAATTGTGACTAAAAGAATTAAATAACCATAAGCAAAGTGATTGATTACAGGAGAATCGCTTTGCTGTGCATTGATATTGATATGGTAAAAAAAGAATTACATACGGCAGCTGTACCCACCATAGACATTGCCATTCGGTTGGCACTGAGCCACTGCCAGTCCTGTAGTCTTGATTATACACGTAGTTGACAGGTGACAGCGGGCCTGCTACACCTGTAGTTGACAGCTGATGAAGCTGGAAATCATTTTGGTACATGCAAGCTTGCTGGTATCTGTACGTGAAATCTTGCTCAGGCTGCAGGTATCCAGGCGGGGACAGATAGCAAAGGTTGCCAGTCAGCAGGTTTTCACTGACGGTTGGACCGTTATTGGAAACCGGTGCTGGCGCATTGCTTGCCTGGGACTGACGATTCTTATTTGGTTTTACCATGACCTTTCGCCTTTTGAACTCTCCATGATAAAAGATACTGGAAAATTCATGGGCAACACACCAATACCTTCCTCCTGTAACTCCGGGTGCAGGAGCAATACGAAAAAAACACGGGTCGATACATAACTTTTTCCTTATTGCACGCTTCCACACGAGCATCTGGTGAAAATTTGTAAAAGTCATTATTTTCGATAAAATATTGATAAATTTGACCAACTGTGGCCATCTTATCATCTGCTGAACTAATTGCTGACCATATTAAATAAGCATACGTTATGTTGGGGTTTTTGAACATGGACTGCAGTGGTGTACTCATCTCTGGACCTCTCTGGACCATGGAAAAGAACACCAGACACTTTGCATTAAGTTTTTAATATGAAACGCCTAAATATATACAGTGTTGTAACTTCTTCAGTACCAAGGTCAATTCACAAAGGACCACTGTGGTATTTTTTAAACACCTGCAAGTCGACACATTACTGAAGCGCATGCGCATACATTACGTTTGAATTCATGAATATCTGCCACCTGGCGGATACGCGAAGAATTTCAACCAATTAAATCCGAATCATTCTCATTAAACAGATCAAGAGCGGGTGACGCCGGCATGATTGCGACATGAATATGGCATGAATGTCACATGAACGTGGCGAAGCGCATGGCAATCGAAAAATGTCACCGGAAAATATCCGAGAAGTGTTAAAATAAAAGCGGCCGCGGCTTTAGGAGCTATGAAGGACGGTATGGATGACCAGGAGAACAGGGAGCAAAGACAGAACCTACGCATTCGCCATATCCCTCCACCCATACCTTGAGACTGTTTTTGTCGATTGACCCCAGCTACAAGATGGCGATCTTCAGATGGATAGAGCTCACAGAGCCCTGGGCCCGAGATTTGATGACCCCAAAAGAAGCCTAGACGTGGTTCTGAGACTACATCAATATGCAACCAAAGAAAGGATTATAGAGGCTCAATTGATTTCGAAAATGACTCTTTCCAAATCTTCCAGGATATCTCCAGGTTAACAATAGATAGGCAAAGAAGGTTACCACCGGTGACTGCGGTTCTCCAGGAAAAGGGGATCCGCTACCGGTAGGACTTCCTGTTCTGCCTTAGTCAATCACGAAGGTAGACAGATACCTCTTCGTTATCCTGAGGAATCTGCATATTTCCTATCGGCATTAAATCTGACCCCCAGGGAGGGACTGGGTCAGCAGCGAAGAGTCCGAGATGAGAACAGAGGATGATTGGTCAACCTAGGGGGCAGTAGCCCGGAGATGAAAGAATAAAGATCAACTAAGCTCTTGCGGGAGTCCCGCCGAGTCCCCAGATGTTCACCAGAACCTTGGTAGATTCAATAAGAGTCCACGACCATTCCCCTAACTGGCGATCCAGCCAACTACGGCAATCTTGAGAAGACTATATCGGACCTATAGATGTTTGTTTCCCCTATTTTTTCCCCCTCTGTTTTCCCCATGTATTCCTTATAACCTACTCTACGGACTGTTTTATCTGTGAATCTACTGCCTGGATGCCAGTTTCCAGACTGGTGGAGGAATACGGTGCACGGGCGGATTGAAGGTCCTGATGATGGGTGAGGGGGCCTTGGCCCAAATACTAGAAAGGGACTGTAACACTGACACACACTGTAACACTGACACACACACACACACACACTATAACACTGAAACACACACACTGTAACACTGACACACACACAATGTAACACTGCCACACACACAATGTAACACTGACATACACCCACTGTAACACTGACACACACTGTAACACTAACACACACATACACACACACACAATGTAACACTGACATATACACACTGTAACACTGACACACACACTGTAACACTGACACACACACACACACACACACACACACACACACACACACACACACAGTAACACTGACATACACACTGTAACACTGACACACACAGTGTAACACTGACACACACACACTGTAACACTGACACACACAATGTAACCATGTGTGTGTCAGTGTTACAGTGTTACAGTGTGTGTGTGTGTGTGTGTGTGTGTGTGTGTGTGTGTGTGTGTGTGTGTGTGTGTGTGTGTCAGTGTTACAGTGTGTGTGTGTCTCAGTGTTACAGTGTGTGTGTCAGTGTTACAGTGTGTCAGTGTTAGTGTGTGTATCTCAGTGTTACATTGTGTGTGTGTGTGTGTCAGTGTTACAGTGTGTGTATGTAACAAAATTGAGGGTAATCAGCGCATTATTAAAGGCAGTATGCTCGGCTGGTTTCCCCTATTTCATATTGGGGATGAAGGGGTTAATTTTATGTGCACTGTACATGTATTATTTTTCCCTCTGTCCCTTATTGTCCCCATTTTGCAGGAGTGTATGTGCCTGAAATAGTTTATAACATAGTACACTGACGTTACTGGCTTTGGACACAAGATACCGCTGCGAACGCTAAACCAAGAGTTAATTGGATAAGCGTGGCGCAGTCTCTTTGTTCCATTGCCAAGTATAGGTATCCATTACTGAGACTGGAAGCCATAACCGCAGAGTCAATTGAATCAAAGGGCTGCAGTTTCCCATCTCAAAAAGTACTCGAATACAATGTATCGCCGTCCAGGTTAATGGCACGTCTTGAAAGGCAACTCGCAATTGGCGTGGGAACTCGGTCAATTGACATGAGAACCCCGTAACCACAAGTTAATTGGCATTGCAAGTTCAAGAAGAAGCCATAACTCAGGAAGGAAAAGGGCCAGCAACCTGAAATTTGGCGTGAAGCCCAAGTGTAACACCCGAAGCACACACATAAAAAGAATTAGTTATTAAACACATTAAAAATATAATTGTAAGAGGCGCATGCGCGACGGCAAGGAGCATGGCTGCGTGAGATAAGTGCTCCGTGCCTCGCTAAAATACATTGACTGCAAAAACCTGACAAAACCATTCCTTCAACGGAGCATTTTACTAATAAAGCCCCGCACTATCCCGCAATGTCAAGGAAAACACCTAAAATACCCAAGAAAAAGGGGCTACCGGAATATTTCGACCGAGCCGGATCGCGCGCTGCAGGGGGAGAAATGGCGCCACATTCGAACGCTGGCTCAGAGACGGAGCCGAACGGGGAGGGTGAGGAGAGAGACAACCCGGTATTGCGCCCGTTAAGACAGAGTGACCTGGATAAACTCTATGATAACCTAAAAACGTTGCTGCAAGCAGAACTGAAGGACATAAAGAAAGAGGTTACTGGGCTGGGGGAAAGGACAAGTGTCCTCGAAAATAAAGTGGATCAATCAATTAAAGCCATAAAAAGGCAGGATCGCAAATATAACAGCCTTCAAGAACAATTAAATGAGCTGAGGGACCGCCAAGAGGACGCAGAAAATAGGGACAAGCGGAATAACCTCCGAATCAGGGGGGTCCCCGAAACAGTCCTAGACAGTGAAGATTTTGCCCTGAAATGGTTGGAATCTCTGCTCCCTGATACCCCAAAAGAATTCTTAATCCTGGACAGGTGCCATAGAGCCCTGCGATCCAAGCCTCTAATGCATGAGCAACCACGGGACATTGTGCTCAGAATGCACTACTACCGCTCAAAAGAAGCGGTACTCCACAAAACAAGACCCCTGCCAATAGTGGAGTATGAGGGTGTACGTATGTCCATTTATCAGGATTTATCCCCAGAGACTCTAGCTCGCCGAAGGGCCCTGCTACCCATCACCAAGACCCTGAGAGATAAAGGGGTAAGGTACCGTTGGACCTTCCCCTTTGGCCTGCAGGAAACACGAGGCGGCAAAACTACCACCATTCGGGGACTGGAAGAAGGGCCGGAGTTCCTCCATAAGCTGGGCCTAGGTGAAGCCCCGGCAGCGGAAAACCCAAATATCGCCCTACCAGAACCTATCTGGGAACAGCGGGCGAGATCCCCCAGGGAGCAAAGGGGCGCAACACCAACCTAAAGAGCTCAGTTGAACACTAAAAATAAAAGAGTTCAATGTTCAAGGGTTAAAAAGTTCCGTTACTAAAGTTACCTGAGGTCTGGTCCCCGGCCGCGGGGAAGCAGTCACCAAATAAAGAGACTCGCCCCCGAATGAATGAAAGAGGGAAGAACCCCGTCATCCCCGCTTCAAGGATCCGGGGATTAAACAACCTGTAATAAAACGGAGTCCCTGTGGAGAAAATCTGAGGCCTACCTTCCAGTTGATGGCGTCCCCTGAAACAAGATGGCGAGGCAGCAGTAGAAGGCGGGAATCCACGGTGAGCCGCAGGAGCAGGAAGGGAGCGGTGAGCGGGAAGCCGGACCAAGCGCACGCACCTCCGACCTGGTGAGAGACGTCTTCCAAAATGGCCGCCCCCGGATACGCGTCACAGCTGCGCCCCGGAAGGAGCGACGCCATCTTGGAGGTGGCAGGAGGCTAAATCCCACCGGCGCGGCCGGATGACGTCGCCGGAACAATTAAAGGCAGCGATAGCCCCATCAAGGCTTCCAGAGGGCGCCGGTCGACAGGCGCAGGCGCAAAATAGCCACCCAAACAGCCAGACGCGGGTTTTTTGAATCCGGAACTTTAAAAGGCACAGAAAGGATACGGGGGGAAATGCAGCTTAGCGAAGGCACGGCAGAAGCACTAAAAGAGTCAGGGGAAAGGCAGTGTTAGCAAGAGAGGTAGGAAAAAAGGATAAAAAGCAAGTAGTTGAGAGGGAACAGGTAGAAGTGGAGATATAGAAGGAGACAAATTTATAAGGTAGAGTAAGGATGTAGACAGGAATCTAAAAAGTGAAGGGGAGACAGCAAGTAGAAGGGAAGGGATAGAGGAGAGAATAAGGAAGAGAGCAAATAGAGAGCTAGAATGAAAGAAGAATAAAGCAGGAGAAGGGAGAGAACCAGAAAGCCTTAGAATGGTGTAAACTAGATAGTGGGAGTGGTGACTGGAAGTAGAGGGAAGGAGGATGTGAAGTAGGAAACGGTAGGTTAATGGGTAAAAGAGGAAGAAACGGGTTAGTAGGTTACAGATGACAGACTGAGCGGAAAAGGAGAAGGGCGGTAAGGAGCAAGGGGACACAAGGGCGTATTGATACTCTACAAAGAGGAAAAAAAGCCGGGACAGACTCAGGTTTTGCATATTAGTCGTTAGGTTTATTAATTCAAGTTCAGGAAGAGCGAGGCAGGAGAGGGTGTGAGAGTCCTGCTCCAAGTCTTTGCATGGGCCTCGCACCAGGTTTGAGGGAGGTAGATCTCCTGAGCCCTGGTGAAGTCCTGTGGGCCTGGTCGAGAGGGATGGGTGATCTTCATCCCACGTCTCCTCCGGACGGTCGGAGAGGAGTCCAGTTTTCCACAGGCAGTGATCTCGTCGAGGAGGCGACGTCGCCGACACGACGAGAATTCTTCTGTTATCTGTCTTGTTTAGTGTTTGTTGTGTCCCCCCAGGTGTCCCCTCTTGTGCGCCCCCCCTTGTGTATTCCTACAGATGGTGAAGTGAGGTATTGCAGTTCGAGGAAAAGAGGAGGTCGAGATGCTGGCCCGGAGGCGTCATTCGAAGCCAGACATCGGCAGCAAAGTCATCTCATATTCCTAAATGAGTAAGGAACTTAGGTTACTATCACACAACACTAAGGGATTGAACAGCCCAGCTAAGCGCAGAATAGCCTTCCGAGATTATAAGCGTAAAGGGGCAGAAATTCTGTTTCTACAAGAAACGCACTTCTCTCAAGCCAACTTCCCCAAATTTCTAGATAGGGACTACCCGACATACTTTTTGTCATCCGCGAGAGTAAAAAAAAAAAGGGGTGGCCATTCTAATCCACAGAGGAATTTCATTCGTACCCGATAAAACTTTCAAAGATAACGAAGGTAGATTTCTCATAGTCAGAGGTACAATCCAAGGGTTCCCAATTACTTTAGCAACAATATATGCCCCTAATGAGACAGCCCCAGGTTTTTTCTCTACCTTCTTCGAGAAGCTCAACAAAGTGGCCAGAGGTAACATCATTGTTGGTGGAGACCTAAATAGGGCACTACGGGAGGACCTTGACAGATGCTCATCCACTAACATTACACACAGACCCGACATACTAACAATTAAAAAAGGACTACGTGACTGCCAACTACTCGACATCTGGAGGGAACAACATCAGAGATTGAGAGAATATACCTTCTACTCCCACCCACATGACTCATACAGCAGGATAGATTACTTCCTTGTATCCAACAGAATGGTCCCCGGGGTCTCTCACACAGAGATCCATGATATTTCATGGTCAGACCATGCATCTATAGAGCTGCGGTGCACACTAATCCCACTAGACAGACCTAGAGCGAACTGGAAATTAAACGAAATCCTACTGAAAATCCCAGCCCTACAGAGGGAAATTGGGGAAAAAATCACACAATATTTTGAGGAGAATGAGGGGAGTGTGACAACACACTCCACACTGTGGGAGGCCCATAAGGCTACCCTCAGGGGGATCATTATGAATCTGGCCGCAAAACGAAAAAGAGAACGGGAGGGGAAAGTTTTGAAGTTAGAGGAACAGCTGGCGGAACTTTCCTCTCTCCACAAAAAAAATAAGAACGCCCACACGTTGACCCAAATTCTAGCTACTAAAACTAGTCTTAACCTCCTCCTCTCCGCCCAGGCTGAGAAGGAATTGACCTGGTCTAAACGGAAATTTTACGAAAAAGCTAACAAGCCTGACACACTACTTGCCAACAAGCTAAAAAACAAGCTTCCAAAATATCACATTCAGGCAATTCGAAAGCAAAATGGGGACCTTACCTCCATCCCAGCGAACATAGCAGGGGAATTTAAAAAATATTATGAAATATTATACGACGGAGATAAGGTACCCCATAATCCAAAAACAAAGGAGGATCTACGGACCTTCTTAAAAGAGGCACATTTACCCATTTTGAAGAGATGTGAAAGGGAGGCACTCCAGTCGGACTTCACGATGGAGGAACTCTCTGGGGTTATTAAAGCACTAAAACCGGCTAAAGCCCCAGGGCCAGATGGCTTTTCGAATTTATACTACAAGAAATATTTAAAAAAACTAGCCCCCCATATGTTAAAGCTATTCAATGAAATTTTAGCAGGGGCCTCATTCCCAGCACAAATGCTCCAAGCCTCAATATCGGTGATCCATAAACCCGGTAAGGACCCGGCAGACTGCAAGAGCTACCAGCCCATTTCACTGATTAACTCGGACCTTAAAATATATTCGAAACTTATAGCCAACAGGGTGGGTAGCGTCCTTCCCGGGTTGATACACACGGATCAAGTAGGATTTATCGGAGGTAGACAAGCGGCAGATAACACCAGGAGAATTATAGATTTGATTGATCTGGCCCAAAAAGAAAAAATACATTCCATGGTGTTAAGTCTGGACGCTGACAAAGCCTTCGATAGAATAGACTGGCCCTACCTTTCGGAAACATTGAGAGCATTTGGCTTTGAGGGACGCCTCCTGCAGGCCATCCTGGCGTTGTATAAAAATCCAACAGCAAGAGTGAGATATCAAGGCTTCCCCTCAGAACAGTTTGAAATCAAAAGCGGAACACGTCAAGGATGTCCGCTGTCGCCGTTACTGTTCGCCTTATGTATAGAGCCTCTGGCGGCACACATTAGACTTAACCCAGATATCTCTGGTATCCCAGTGGGAGACCAAATGCACAAAGCCGCGCTTTATGCGGACGATGTCATTCTCACAATAACCAAACCTCTCACATCTCTCCCAAATATATTCGACATATTGGGCAAATTTAACCAAATCTCGGGATTCAAGATCAATCAGTCTAAATCGGAAGCCCTCAATATTAATTTACCAAAAGAAGTCGAAAAACTGATTGACCTCAATTTTCAGTTTAAATGGCAACCCTCTGCGATCAAATATTTAGGGGTCTATCTCACACGGGATTATAAAACTTTGTATAAAGCAAATTTCCCCAAGATCATAAAGACACTGGGAGAGGATCTCCGAACCTGGATGAAGGGGAACATCTCTTGGATTGGGAGGATACATAGCGTGAAAATGAATCTCCTCCCGAAGATGCTATATCTCTTCCAGAGTCTCCCTATCCCATTGGTACAGGCGGACATCCTCTCCCTCCAGTCAAAAATGATGAAATTTATTTGGAATGGGAAAAACCCACGAATTACTAAAGGGATTTTAAAACGTCCCACGCTTCGTGGAGGGTTAGCGGTGCCTTGCTTGCAGGCCTACTACAAAGCGGCCCAATTAGGGCAGATTTTCCAATGGCACACAGACCCAAGCCTACGGAGATGGGTTGAGTTGGAAAAGATATGTTGTGCACCAATTGAAATCCGAAATTTAATCTGGCTACCCAGAGAAGGGGTACGCAAGATGCACATCCCGCTACAGACCATGGTCAATTCGTTAAAAGTCTGGGAGGCCACGAAGCTTAAATGTAACCTGACAACCAAAGCGTCAGTAATGACGCCAATATTGGGCAACCCCGATTTCGCTCCGGGCCTGAATAGCAAAAATTTCTTAATCTGGACTCAGAAGGGATTCTCCCGACTAAAAGATCTGGAGGGCAAAAGGACCATACAATCATTTGAGCAAATTAAATCCTCTAAGAATATCCCAAACAGCGAATTTTTTAGGTACCTCCAGCTCAGAGATTTCTACAACAAAACGCCAATAAGACCGGCACGAACAAATTTTGAGCAGCTGTGTTCTAGAGATACGGACACGAGGGGACTCACGTCTAGAATGTACAGGGAAGTGATCTGCCAGAAGTCGCCCAATGACAATAGACGGAGTTACATGAGACAGTGGGAATTTGACCTAGGAGAGACTTTAGAGGACGATGACTGGGACAGAATTATTCAGGCGGCGGCAAAAAGCTCAATCTGCGCCACATTAAAGGAGAACACATATAAAGTCCTAATGAGGTGGTACTACACTCCGACGCGCTTAGCGAAATTTGTAAAGGGCTACTCTCCTCTCTGCCCTAAACAGTGTGGGGAGGCAGCAGATCTCCGACATATGCTGTGGTCTTGCACGAAGGTGGCCCCTATTTGGGAACAAATCAGAGATTGGATTCAGCGGATTCTCGATTTGGAGATCCCCCTCGACCCGTGGCTGTTCCTGCTGGGCAGACGGATCGAGGGTCTGTCAAATGCGTCGCATAAATTGATCGCGCATTTTGCCACAGCCACGAGGTGTGAGATCGCAGCATTATGGAAACAGCAGGAGGTACCAATTATCCCTAAGATCAAAAATAGAATTTGGTATGTCTGCCGGATGGAACAATTAACGAGTTTAGTTAATGACACCGGCACAAATTTTCTAAAAGTCTGGGATCCATGGTTGACCCAGGTAGACATCCCAGGAGTGGATGCCGCCTCAATTCTGCATTAATTAAACTAGGTGCGTTCTCCTTTATGGGCAGACAAGACAACACGACTTAGAGACGCACAGCTAGCAGACCCTTCGGATGCCACAGAATTGGGAAAAAACAATGATCAGGAGGAATCCTCGGAAGGACCTGCCCCGACTCAATCTCTCAGCAAGGGCCGACAATACTGAAAAGGAGTTACGGTATCTACATCCCTACTCCGGAGCCCGGCTACCCACTATCTCCCCCCTCACCTCCCCTCCCCCACCCCTACCCTCTCACCCTGTTCCCTTGTCATGTTCGTCTGGTCCTGTCTGTAAACCGTTAAGTCTGTTCGTCTTCTAGGCGTTTCTTTATATGTTTGACAAATATGGAAATGTAATAATGGGCTGTGGTACATTGGTTGTATCTGTATTTTCCAATAAAAATTTGAAGTTTAAAAATATACTGTACCGACACACTTTATTCGAGCAAATACCCGGTATGTACCTGGCAGATACCTGGAATGCGCCACTCCTCACCTCTGACAAGCCCCGTTGCATTTGCCTTCCCAGCCTGGGTTCATGCCTGGCTGATGGGCGGCTGATCTGTTAAATGATAATGATTAGGATTTAATAGGCTGCAATGCTTCGCGTGTCTACCAGATGGCATAAATTCATGAATTGTAATGCAGTATATATATATACTGTGCAGTATTGCAGCCAGCGGGAATAAAATGCTTCAATCCCTGCTTGGAAAATAACTCAATGCACTCGGGCAGAAAACAGTCACAAACCTCAATACACCCGGGTATACCCGAATTCGTGGGACTAGCCAAGCTCGAATAAAGTGTGTCGCCAGTGTAATTGTAAGATAAGGAAAACATGTATTTTTAATAAAGTGTATTTTTGCTGCAGTTTTAAATGGACAGGCAGGATGAGTTTTTTTTTTTACTGTCATTAAAATGCACACAGGGAACAAATGTTGTAACACCTATGAGCTGGGTCACTTTCCTATGCAGACTTCAGAGACCCCACGCTGAGGCAGTGCCTGTGAGTCTAGAGAAGTGTCATAGAACAGAAATATCCGTTTCTGCCTTCTCTGTTTCAGCCCTCTCAACCCCCCCACCCCACCACCTTTCCTTGGCAGTTCTAACAGCGGATAAGAGCAGCAATGACCCTGGAAAGCAAAGAGTATTATCACATCGGAACCAAGGACATAACTCTGCGCCAGAACTCCATTATTGCTGGGGGTATCAATCAGACCCCAACGGACCAGAAAGAACTTTGCACTATTCACAGAAGGATTGGGCTGGCAATTTGCGCCCTTGCAAAAGGACTGCACTTTAAAGGACAATATTCTGGTGCTTTGCACCTTTCTGGACATTCTATCCCGTTTCTCTGTTCAGTAAGTGTATTCTGAGGTTGTCGTGTGTCTGTCTAGTAAGGAAATAAATGACAATTTATTTTGCTCAACTTGTGTGCTCAATCTAGTTCCCCAAAAATATAAAATTGTTCTACAGGTGTATTAGCTGTACGTCAGTGTTACAGTGTGTGTGTCAGTGTTACAGTGTGTGTCAGTGTTACAGTGTGTGTGTGTGTCAGTGTTACATTGTGTTAGTGTGTGTGTCAGTGTTACATTGTGTGTATGTCAGTGTTACATTGTGTGAATGTTAGTGTTACATTGTGTGGATTTGTGACAGTGTTACAGTGTGTGTTTGTCAGTGTGTGTATGTCAGTGTTACATTGTGTGTGTGTCAGTGTTAGTGTGTTTATGTCAGTCATACAGTGTGTGTGTGTGTGTGTGTGTGTGTGTGTCAGTGTTACAGTGTGTTTGTCAGTCATACAGTGTGTGTGTGTGTGTGTGTGTGTGTGTGTGTGTGTGTGTGTGTGTGTGTGTGTGTGTGTGTGTGTGTGTGTGCGTGTGTGTGTGTGTCAGTGTTACAGTGTGTGTGTGTGTGTGTGTGTGTGTGTCAGTGTTACAGTGTGTGTATGTCAGTGTTACATTGTGTGTGTGTGTGTGTCAGTGTTACTGTGTGTGTGTTTGTGTTACAGTGTGTTTGTCAGTCATACAGTGTGTGTATGTCAGTGTTACAGTGTGTGTGTGTGTGTGTGTGTGTGTGTGTGTGTGTGTGTGTGTGTGTGTGTGTGTGTGTGTGTGTGTGTGTGTGTCAGTGTTACAGTGTGGGTATGTCAGTGTTACATTGTGTGTATGTTAGTGTTACATTGTGTGAATGTTAGTGTTACATTGTGTGTGTGTTTGTGTCAGTGTTACAGTGTGTTTTGTCAGTGTGTGTATGTCAGTGTTACATTGTGTGTGTCAGTGTTACATTGTGTGTGTGTGTCAGTGTTACAGTGTGTGTGTGTCAGTGTTAGTGTGTTTATGTCAGTCATACAGTGTATGTGTGTATGTCAGTGTTACAGTGTGTGTGTGTGTGTGTGTGTGTGTGTGTGTGTGTGTGTGTGTGTGTGTGTGTGTGTGTGTGTGTGTCAGTGTTACAGTGTGTGTATGTCAGTGTTACATTGTGTGTATGTTAGTGTTACATTGTGTGAATGTTAGTGTTACATTGTGTGTGTGTGTTTGTGTCAGTGTTACAGTGTGTGTTTGTCAGTGTGTGTATGTCAGTGTTACATTGTGTGTGTCAGTGTTACATTGTGTGTGTGTGTGTGTGTGTCAGTGTTACATTGTGTGTGTGTCAGTGTTAGTGTGTTTATGTCAGTCATACAGTGTGTGTGTGTGTGTGTGTGTGTGTGTGTGTGTGTGTGTGTGTGTGTATGTCAGTGTTACAGTGTGTGTGTGTGTGTGTGTGTGTGTGTGTGTGTGTGTCAGTGTGTGTGTGTGTGTGTGTGTGTGTGTGTGTGTGTCAGTGTTACAGTGTGTGTGTGTGTCAGTGTTACAGTGTGTGTGTGTGTGTGTGTGTGTGTGTGTGTGTGTGTCAGTGTTACAGTGTGTGTGTGTGTCAGTGTTACAGTGTGTGTGTGTGTGTGTGTGTGTGTGTGTGTGTGTGTGTGTGTGTCAGTGTTACAGTGTGTGTGTGTGTCAGTGTTACAATGTGTGTATGTCAGTGTTACATTGTGTGTATGTTAGTGTTACATTGTGTGTGTGTTTGTGTCAGTGTTACAGTGCGTGTGTGTGTGTAAGTGTTACAGTGTGTGTGTGTGTGTGTGTGTGTGTGTGTGTGTGTGTGTGTGTGTGTGTGTGTGTGTGTGTGTGTGTGTGTGTGTGTCAGTGTTACAGTGTGTGTGTGTGTGTGTCAGTGTTACAGTGTGTGTGTGTGTGTGTGTGTGTGTGTGTGTGTGTGTGTGTGTGTGTGTGTGTGTGTGTGTGTGTGTGTGTGTGTGTGTGTGTCAGTGTTACAGCGTGTGTGTGTGTGTGTCAGTGTGTGTGTGTGTGTGTGTGTGTGTGTGTGTGTGTGTGTGTGTGTGTGTGTGTGTGTGTGTGTCAGTGTTACAGCGTGTGTGTGTGTGTGTCAGTGTGTGTATTAGGTGTGTGCATTTTTCTGTAATTACTTATCCTTTAAAATGAGTGATACAGCTGCAGAATGTGATTGGCTGCTGCTGGTCAAGTGACTGCTCACATCTTTGCAGGGCTTCTGGGAGCTGTAGTTTTGTTCTTCAAATCTTGAACAAAGCAAATGACATCTCGAATGATTCAGCCAATCAGTGCCAAGTTTTGGTAACTAATCCCACCCCTTCCCTGGCTGCAGCAGGTAATGGAGGCCACACAGTCACACACCTCCAGGCTCTCTCTGCTCTCCCTGCTCCCTCTGCTCCTTATCCCCGGCTCTCAATCACTGCTTCCACCCCCTCACCCTCCCTCCTCTCCCCCCACCCTCCGTGCTCTCACTCCTCTCCCCCCCACCCTCCCTGCTCTCACTCCTCTCCCCCCCACCCTCCCTGCTCTCACTCCTCTCCCCCCCACCCTCCCTGCTCTCACTCCTCTCCCCCCCACCCTCCCTGCTCTCACTCCTCTCCCCCCCACCCTCCCTGCTCTCACTCCTCTCCCCCCCACCCTCCCTGCTATCACTCCTCTCCCCCCCACCCTACCTGCTCTCACTCCTCTACCCCCCACCCTACCTGCTCTCACTCCTCTACCCCCCACCCTACCTGCTCTCACTCCTCTACCCCCCACCCTCCCTGCTCTCACTCGTCTCCCCCCACCCTCCCTGCTCTCACTCCTCTCCCCCCCACCCTCCCTGCTCTCACTCCTCTCCCCCCCACCCTCCCTGCTCTCACTCCTTTCCCCCCACCCTCCCTGCTCTCACTCCTCAAATGCTCTCACTCCTCTCCCCCCACCCTCCCTGCTCTCACTCCTCTCCCCCCCACCCTCCCTGCTCTCACTCCTCTCCCCCCCACCCTCCCTGCTCTCACTCCTCTCCCCCCACCCTCCCTGCTCTCACTCCTCTCCCCCCACCCTCCCTGCTCTCACTCCTCTCCCCCCCCACCCTCCCTGCTCTCACTCCTCTCCCCCCCCACCCTCCCTGCTCTCACTCCTCTCCCCCCCCACCCTCCCTGCTCTCACTCCTCTCCCCCCACCCTCCCTGCTCTCACTCCTCTCCCCCCCACCCTCCCTGCTCTCCCTCCTCTCCCCCCCACCCTCCCTGCTCTCCCTCCTCTCCCCCCCACCCTCCCTGCTCTCCCTCCTCTCCCCCCCACCCTCCCTGCTCTCCCTCCCTGCTCTCCCTCCTCTCCCCACCCCCATCCCTCCTCTCCCCACCCCCATCCCTCCTCTCCTCACCCCCATTCCTCCTCTCCCTCCTCTCCCCACCCCCATCCCTCCTCTCCCTCCTCCCACTCCTCTCCCCCCCACCCTCCCTGCTCTCACTCCTCTCCCCCCCACCCTCCCTGCTCTCACTCCTCTCCCCCCCACCCTCCCTGCTCTCACTCCTCTCCCCCCCACCCTCCCTGCTCTCACTCCTCTCCCCCCCACCCTCCCTGCTCTCACTCCTCTCCCCCCCCACCCTCCCTGCTCTCACTCCTCTCCCCCCCACCCTCCCTGCTCTCACTCCTCTCCCCCCCACCCTCCCTGCTCTCACTCCTCTCCCCCCACCCTCCCTGCTCTCACTCCTCTCCCCCCCACCCTCCCTGCTCTCACTCCTCTCCCCCCCACCCTCCCTGCTATCACTCCTCTCCCCCCCACCCTACCTGCTCTCACTCCTCTACCCCCCACCCTACCTGCTCTCACTCCTCTACCCCCCACCCTCCCTGCTCTCACTCCTCTCCCCCCCACCCTCCCTGCTCTCACTCCTCTCCCCCCCACCCTCCCTGCTCTCACTCCTCTCCCCCCCACCCTCCCTGCTCTCACTCCTTTCCCCCACCCTCCCTGCTCTCACCCCTCAAATGCTCTCACTCCTCTCCCCCACCCTCCCTGCTCTCACTCCTCTCCCCCCACCCTCCCTGCTCTCACTCCTCTCCCCCCACCCTCCCTGCTCTCACTCCTCTCCCCCCACCCTCCCTGCTCTCACTCCTCTCCCCCCCACCCTCCCTGCTCTCACTCCTCTCCCCCCCACCCTCCCTGCTCTCCCTCCTCTCCCCCCCACCCTCCCTGCTCTCCCTCCTCTCCCCCCCACCCTCCCTGCTCTCCCTCCTCTCCCCCCCACCCTCCCTGCTCTCCCTCCTCTCCCCCCCACCCTCCCTGCTCTCCCTCCTCTCCCCCCCACCCTCCCTGCTCTCCCTCCTCTCCCCCCCACCCTCCTGCTCTCCCTCCTCTCCCACCCCCATCCCTCCTCTCCCCACCCCCATCCCTCCTCTCCTCACCCCCATTCCTCCTCTCCCTCCTCTCCCCACCCCCATCCCTCCTCTCCCTCCTCCCCCCACCCCTATCCCTCCTCACCCTCCCTGCTCTCCCTCCATTCTCCCTGAGCTCCCTGCTCTCCCCCCCACCCTCCCTGCTCTCCCCCCCACCCTCCCTGCTCTCCCCCCCACCCTCCCTGCTCTCACTCCTCTCCCTCCATCCTCCCTGAGCTCCCTGCTCTCCCCCCACCCTCCCTGACTCCCCCCCACCCTCCCTCCCTGACTCCCCCCTCCCTCCCTCCCTGACTCCCCCCTGTCCCTGCCCCCCTCCCCTCTCCACTCCACCCCCTCTCCACTCCACCCCCTCTCCAACCCCTCCAACCCCCTCCACCCCCCCTCCACTCCCCTCCACCCCCCTCCACTCCCCTCCACCCCCCCTCCACTCCCCTCCACCCCCCTCCCTCCCCCCTCCACCCTCCTCCCTCCCCCCTCCACCCCCCTCCCTCCCCCTCCACCCCCCTCCCTCCCCCCTCCACCCCCCTCGCTCCTCTCCACCACCCCACCTCCCTCCTCTCCCCACCACCCCTTCTCCCCTCCCTCCTCTCCACCACTCCTCTTTCCCCACCCCTCCCTCCTCCCCCTTCTCTCCCCACCCCTCCCTCCTCACCCTTCTCTCCTCACCCCCCTCCCTCCTCCCCCGCTCTCCCCACCACCCTCCCTCCTCCCCCGCTCTCCCCACCCATCTCCCTCCTCTCCTTGCTCTCGCCACCCCCCTCCCTCTCCCCGGTCTTGCCAACCCTCTCCCTCCTCTCCCCACCCCCTCCCTCCTCTCCCCACCCCCTCCCTCCTCTCCCCGCTCTCCCCACTTTCCCAACCCCCTCCCTGCTCTCCCCACCTCCTCTCCCTCCTCTCCCCACCCCCATCCCTCCTCTCCCCACCCCCATCCCTCCTCTCCCTCCTCCCCCCACCCCTATCCCTCCTCTCCCTCCCCCACCCTCCCTGCTCTCCCCCCACCCTCCCTGCTCTCACTCCTCTCCCCCCACCCTCCCTGCTCTCCCTCCATCCTCCCTGAGCTCCCTGCTCTACCCCCACCCTCCCTGCTCTCACTCTTCTCCCCCCACCCTCCCTGCTCTTTCTCCATCCTCCCTGAGCTCCCTGCTCTACCCCCACCCTCCCTGCTCTCACTCTTCTCCCCCCACCCTCCCTGCTCTTTCTCCATCCTCCCTGAGCTCCCTGCTCTACCCCCACCCTCCCTGCTCTCTCTCCTCTCCCCCACCCCCTGGTCTCCCTCCTCTCCCCACACCCTACCTGCTCTCCCTCCATCCTCCCTGAGCTCCCTGCTCTACCCCCACCCTCCCTGCTCTCCCTCCATCCTCCCTGAGCTCCCTGCTCTACCCCCACCCTCCCTGCTCTCTCTCCTCTCCCCCCACCCTCCCTGCTCTCCCTCCATCCTCCTTGAGCTCCCTGCTCTCCCCCCACCCTCCCTGCTCTCCCTCCTCTCCCCCCTACCTTCCTTCTCTCCCTCCTCTCCCCCCTACCTTCCTTGCTCTCCCCCCACCCTCCCTGCTCTCCCTCCTCTCCCCCCACCCTCCCTGCTCTCCCTCCTCTCCCCCCACCCTCCCTGCTCTCCCTCCTCTCCCCCCTACCTTCCTTGCTCTTCCTCCACCCTCCCTGCTCTCCTTCCTCTCCCCCCACCTTCCCTGCTCCGCCCCTGCTCTCCTCCCTGCTCCCCCCCTTCCTGCTCCCCCCCTTCCTGCTGTCCCCTCCCTGCTGTCCCCCTCCCTCCCTGCTCCCCCCTCCCTCCCTGCTCTTCCCCTCCCTCCCTTCCCTCCCCACCCCCCTCCCTGCCCTCCTCACCCCCCTCCCTGCCCTCCTCACCCCTCCCTGTTCTCCCCTCCCCTCCCTGCTCTCCCCACAATCCTTTCTCGTCTCCCCACCCACCTTCCTCCTCTCCCCGCTCTCCCCACCCCCGTCCCTCCTCTCCCCATCCCCCTCCCTCCTCTCCCTGCTCTCGCTGCTCTCACCACCCCCCTCTCCTCTCCCCACCCTCTCCCTCCTCTCCCCACCCCCCTCCTCTCCCCGCCCCCTCCCTCCTCTCCCTGCCCCCGTCCCTCCTCTCCCTGCCCCTCTCCCCCCGCTCCCCTCCCTTTTCCTCCCGCTCCCATCCCTCTTCCCCCCACTCCCCTCCCTCCTCTCCCCGCTCCCCTCCCTCCTCTCCCTGCTCCCCTCCCTCCTCTCCCCGCTCCCCTCCCTCCTCTTCCCGCTTCCCTCCCTCCTCTCCCTGCTTCCCTCCCTCCTCTCCCCGCTTCCCTCCTCTCCCCGCCCACCTCCCTCCTCCCCCCGCCCCTCCCTCCTCTCCCCGCCCCCTCCAACCCCCCTTCCTCCCCTCTCCACCCCACCTCTACCCCCATCCCCCCATTCCCTTCCCCCTCCATCCCCTTCGCTCCTCTCCGCCACCCCACCTCCCTCCTCACCCCACCTCCCTCCTCTCCCACCCCCCCTCCCTCCTCTCCACCACCCCTCCTTTCCCCACCCCTCCTCTCCACCACCCCTCCTTTCCCCACCCCTCCCTCCTCTCCCTTCTATCCCCACCCCCCTCTCTCCTCCCCTGCTCTCCCCACCCCCCTCTCTCCTCCCCTGCTCTCCCCACCCCCCTTCTTCCTCTCCCCACTCTCCCCACCACCCTCCCTCCTCTCCCCGCTCTCCCCACCCCCCTCCCTTCTCTCCCCGCTCTCCCCACCCCTCTCCCCGCTCTCTCCACCCCCCTTCCTCCTCTCCCCGCTCTCCCCACCCCCCTTCCTCCTCTCCCCGCTCTCCCCACCCCCCTTCCTCCTCTCCCCACTCTCCCCACCCCCTCCCTCCTCTCCCCGCTCTCCCCACCCCCTCCCTCTCCCCACTCTCCCCACCCCCCTTCCTCCTCTCCCTGCTCTCCCCACCCCTCCCCGCTCTCCCCACCCCCTTTCCTCCTCTTCCCGCTCCTCCCCACCCCCCTCCCCGCTCTCCCCACCTCTCCCCGCTCTCCCCACCCCCTCCCCGCTCTCCCCACCCCCTCCCTCCTCTCCCCACCCCCTCCCTCCTCTCCCCACCCCCATCCCTCCTCTCCCACCCCCATCCCTCCTCTCCCCACCCCCATCCCTCCTCTCCCCCCACCCTCCCTGCTCTCCCCCCACCCTCCCTGCTCTCCCTACTCTTCCCCCCACCCTCCCTCCTCTCCACCACCCCTCCTTTCCCCTCCCTCCTCATCCCCCTCCCTCCTCTACCCACCCTCCTCTTCACACCCCCTCCCTCCTCTCCCCACCCTCCTCTTCTCACCCCCCTCCCTCCTCTCCCCACCCCTCCCTCCTCTCCCCACCCTCCTCTTCTCACCCCCCCTCCCTCCTCTCCCCACCCCCTCCCTCCTCTCCCCCCACCCCTCCTCTAATCCCCATCCTCCTCTCCCCACCATCCGTCACGTGATGCAACAGCCCTTGAAAAATCCAAGTTTGCCGCCTTCCAGTTTCCGCAACGGCGCTCCGTCGCTTTGTCGCCGTCGCGCGCACTATAAGCGCATGCGGCGGCAATGTATTTGTTTTCAGGCGACGTCGCCGGCACTATATACGCGCGGCCTAAGGCTGCGTCCATTGAAGGACAAGCCGTGCTGAGCCGTGCGGACGCTCCGCGCTGAGCCCCAGCAGCCTCAATGAGGATGTCTTTAGAGGGGGCTCACGCGCGCATTCGCAGGCGTGCTGACGAGGTGGATTTTTCAGCCGACAGCCAAGCTGTTTTTCAGCGCGCTGTCGGCTGAAAACATCCAATCAGCGCGAAGCAGCGTCAACGTCACGGTGCCGTGACGTGTTGGCACCGTGATGTTGACGTCAGTGCGTCGCGGCGATTGGCCCAGCGACGTCACTGCCCCGCCTCCCACCACCTCCCCCCGCCTCTCGATCGTGCCCGCTGGCTCACCTGCATGTGCATGAAATCGCACAGCTTCAGCAGGCGAGCCTCAGCGTCAGCGCGCCTCAGCGTCAGCGCGCCTCAGCACTGCTCCCCCCCCTCTATGGACGCAGCCTAAGGCTACGCTTATAGTGCCGGCGACACGACGGTCATGCTACGGTCGCTGGAAAATCAAATAGGGATAACTTCCAGCGACCGCTCCGTCACGCTTACTATAAGCGCACGTGATGGCAGCAATGCAATTGTTTTGCCGCGACGTCACGCCGCTGTTGCCGGCACTGTAAGCGCAGCCTAATAATACAATAAGTGCAGCAAAATCCTACAATAGGAAAGGAAATTCCTCCCCCGAAGAGCTTACACTTCCCCCCCTCACACACTTCTCCCTCACACACTTCTCCCCCTCCCTCACACACTTCCCCTCCCTCACACACTTCTCCCCCCTCACACACTTCTCCCCCCTCACACACTTCTCCCCCTCACACACTCCTCCCCCTCACACACTCCTCCCCCTCACACACTCCTTCTCCCCCTCACACACTCCTTTTCCCCCTCACACACTCCTTCTCCCCCTTACACACTCCTTCTCCCCCTCACACACTCCTTCTCCCCCTCACACACTTCTCCCCCTCTCACACTTCTCCCCCTCACACACTTCTCCCCCTCACATACTCCTTCTCCCCCTCACACACTCCTTCTCCCCCTCACACTCCTTCTCCCCCTCACACACTCCTCCCCCTCACACACTCCTTCTCCCCCTCACACACTCCTTCTCCCCCTCACACACTCCTTCTCCCCCTCACACACTCCTCCCCCTTACACACTCCTTCTCCCCCTCACACACTCCTTCTCCCCCTCACACACTCCTCCCCCTTACACACTCCTTCTCCCCCTCACACACTCCTCCCCCTCACACACTCCTTCTCCCCCTCTCACACTTCTCCCCCTCTCACACTCCTTCTCCCCCTCACACACTCCTCCCCCTCTCAAGCTTCTCCCCCTCACACACTTCTCCCCCTCTCACACTTCTCCCCCTCTCACACTCCTTCTCCCCCTCACACACTCCTCCCCCTCTCAAGCTTCTCCCCCTCACACACTTCTCCCCCTCTCACACTTCTCCCCCTCTCACACTCCTTCTCCCCCTCACACACTCCTTCTCCCCCTCACACACTCCTTCTCCCCCTCACACACTCCTTCTCCCCCTCACACACTCCTTCTCCCCCTCACACACTTCTTCTCCCCCTCACACACTTCTTCTCCCCCTCACACACTTCTTCTCCCCCTCTCACACTTCTTCTCCCCCTCACACACTTCTTCTCCCCCTCACACACTCCTTCTCCCCCTCACATACTTCTTTTCCCCCTCACACACTCCTTCTCCCCGTCACACACTCCTCCCCCTCTCAAGCTTCTCCCCCTCACACACTTCTCCCCCTCTCACACTTCTCCCCCTCTCACACTTCTTCTCCCCCTCTCACACTTCTTCTCCCCCTCGCACTTCTTCTCCCCCTCACGCACTTCTTCTCCCCCTCACTTCTCCCCCTCACGCACTTCTTCTCCCCCTCACAGACTTCTTCTCCCCTTCTGACACACTTCTTTCACCCCTCCTGCTTCTTCCCCCCCTCCGCTTCTTCCCCCCCTCCCGCTTCTCCCCCCCTGTAGGAGGACATGTGCAGAGGTACGCAATGGAGACTGTTGTAAGGTGAAATTAAAACAAGGCTTTATTGTGCCTGTCGCTTTAAACACAGCAAAAAATCAACATAAGCGAAATAGTGAGCCAAACAAAACTTGCTCCACTTTGGCATATATGTATCCTTATATTCCAGCCCCTTTTAACTGAGTGGCTTCCCAAGCTATTCATCAGCCCAAGTCATATAGATATATATATATATAGACAACAGTCATTGGAAAATAAAGTCTTATCTGTTTGCTGGGTTGCTGCCTTTTCTCTGGATAATCAGCATCCAGGTTTAGAAGTCTTGTTTGTCAACTCCAGAGATCTGTGTTCTCTCGGTCAGTCTCACCTGGGAGACTCAGGAACCTCTGCTCTGTTTCCTTGTTCAGTTCACATGTGAGCTAAGGAGTCTCTCTTCCTGTCTCAGAGGCAGGTTTTTTCTACCACCTGTAATCAGCCAGGTGGTGTTAGTTAATTGCCTACCAGCAGTTAACCACCACACTGCTGGATTAAAGGCACATTTGTGAACAGGGATAAGTCCCCTGTTACATACCTCCCCTGTTTGTGGGAAGCTCGGGCTTACCACGGCCAGAGCCCATCCTTCCACTCTCATTCGAGATCTTTCTGTGACTTGAATGAGAATGGATGGAGGAAGAGAACCCTCTGTCCCGCTGGGATTGGAGCTCTTTCTCCAGTTTATTTTTGTCTCCTCCCGAAGGTGCTTGAGATCAGCACTCAGTCGCTCGAGGAGGACTTTTTCCAAGTAAAGTCTTTTTACCAAGTGCATGGTCATGAGATTTCCGTTGCGTCGGGCACTCCTCTTTTTTTTAATCTTAAATTTTCTCTTTTTTCAGTCTCTGTACTATTCAGGACCTCCTTGCAGTCCACCTTCCATTTTTGCACATTTGCATGGAGGCAGGCTGTCTCCTGGCGTGAGACTTCCATCTCCAGGTTGAGGGTCTGAAGCTCCTTCTGAGAGACTTGGACATTTAAATTAAGATGTAGGATAGTTTTCTTTGAACAGTCCAGCTCATCTGCGAGATTGTGAAGTTCCTTTCTGGAGACTTCCAGTTTTGTGTGGCCGCTGTTGATCTCATGCTTTGAGGCATCCAGTGCTGCACGAAGATTGTGAACATCTTGCCGAAAGACTGTAATCTCCTTCAGTGCCTCCTCATAATTCCGCTTCAGTTTAGCCATCATTTTATCAGATTGGCCAAGCTTTTCCGCCATGGTGGCATTATTAGTGTTTGCAGCATTTAGCTCGGACTTGAGATCGTCCAATTCTGTTCCAGTTTCAGAGTACATTGCGAGCACCGTCTTCTGTAACTCAGCATTATCTTCCCTCTCAAGCTTCAATTGTTCCCGGAGCAGATCACAGTGACGCCTGGCAATTTCCAGGGCATCTTCAGGGCTGGTCAAGGGATCGTCACTCACTGGTTTCGGCTCCGCTTCCCTGGGATGGTTGGTTGAGGGTTCCTCACTGTTGGCACCAGACAGACACTTCTTTGGGTTACCCGACTTCTGCCTTGGGCCCTCTGGATATTCGGTCATCTGCATGACGCATCCTCCATTTTCCCTAGGATGCAGGACCTCTCGGTCCCCCTTGAACGTGTCTGTTTTTTCCAGGGTACGTGAAGAACCGCTTTTCTTTTTCTTTTTTCGCCTTTTTGTTTTGGACGACGCCGTCCCCTCAGGAATACTGGGGTCTCCGTCTTCATTTGAAATGTTAGCAGCTTCACTGGATCCACCATGCTTTTCTTGCAACTGTATTAGCTGATGGAAATATTCGGTGATCCGCTGCTCCCGCTCTTTCTCCTGCCAATCATATTCGTCATCATAGGGAGCGATCTTTTCGGTTCGTACCGAGTTCAGGCACCCCCACCATTCTTGGGGTGTTTTGTGGGTGTGACTCGGTTTGGGTTCCCCGTAAGAGATGTCTCCCTCTGCATCGGACTGGAAGGGCCACTCTTCCGTGGGGTAGGGTTCATTCCAGGAACGCTGCATCTTGTCCTCCATTTTGGGGCTATCAGGTGTATTTTTCTTCCTGACCTCTGGAGGCGCTATTGCCAGTGTATTTGCTAGAACCCCAAATGGTTGTAGTCCTATAGGTGGGCATATTTTGCTTGTAGAGGTCATAGCTCTCACATGCCTCTCTGTAGACTTTTTCTTCCCTTGGGTAAGTTTTACAACATTAGCATTACTGTGCATGCATTCACTCTCATCGTCTGAATAAGGCCTGAAGGGACACTGCTCCATGTGGTGGGGTTCTTTACACCAGGAACACATTTTCTTCCCTATTTTTACAGTGTCTGTATTTGACTTCAGCTGGGTGGCCATTTTAAATTCCCAGGGTTCTATTTCTTTAAATACAATGCTTGCTAGCTGCCCATTTTCTGGCTTCAGCAAAGGTATTTGCTTTACACCATTTACTTGCTATGGCAATCCCTCCGCTTCAACAACAGAATTTGGTTTTCTGCTTGAGTTCAGTAATTTTCAGTCTCATCTTTGGGTATTATGGCATTCACTCTTCACACTTTGGGTGCCTGTTTTACTCCCAAGATACATAGGCAGACTTTGCTTGCAGAAAAAAAAAACATTCTTTGCAATGGAATATTTCTTTCACTCCCGGCAGGGTGACTTAACACTCAGCAATTGGCTTTGGGATAACTTTTACACAGTTCAGCAATCCCTTTTCCCCCGGTAGGGCAATTTTACACGCAGCATTTGTTTGCTGAAAATTCCCCTGCTTCAGCACAGTCTTGCATCAATCTTCACACTTTTCTGCATATACTCCATTCACAGCTGGTAGTCCTATGAGGTGTGGCAGTCTTTACTTCCAGAATCAGTACCGCTCGTGGGTCACTGTCTGTATTCAATGCTTCAGCGCAATTTTTTTTTTTTTTTAACGAAAACAATAAAGCCTTGCTCCTCTGGAGCGCTAACTCACTTCTTGAACCCTGACTACTGCTGGAAGGCAAAGACCCTTCATCAACAAGCATACTGTATTACACATCAATGTGATAGGCAAGTAAGGTTTACCTGCTTCAGCAGTCTCTCTCCTCTTGGGATTGGGGAAACGAGTCCATCTGTGGTGTTGTTGCTTTCTTCAGTGCAGTGTAGATTTCCTGACTGGATGTGTATCCCTTTAATTCTGGTCTCTGTATGGAGACGTGGGTTCAAATCCCACTTCTAACACCATTTGTAGGAGGACATGTGCAGAGGTACACAATGGAGACTGTTGTAAGGTGAAATTAAAACAAGGCTTTATTGTGCCTGTCGCTTTAAATACAGCAAAAAATCAACATAAGCGAAATAGTGAGCCAAACAAAACCTGCTCCACTTTGGCATATATGTATCCTTATATTCCAGCCCCTTTTAACTGGGTGGCTACCCAAGCTATTCATCAGCCCAAGTCATATAGATATATATATATATAGACAACAGTCATTGGAAAATAAAGTCTTATCTGTTTGCTGGGTTGCTGCCTTTTCTCCGGATAATCAGCATTCAGGTTTAGAAGTCTTGTTTGTCAGCTCCAAAGATCTGTGTTCTCTCGGTCAGTCTCACCTGGGAGACTCAGGAACCTCTGCTCTGTTTCCTTGTTCAGCTCACATGTGAGCTAAGGAGTCTCTCTTCCTGTCTCAGAGGCAGGTTTTTTCTACCACCTGTAATCAGCCAGGTGGTTTTAGTTAATTGCCTACCAGCAGTTAACCACCACACTGGATTAAAGGCACATTTGTGAACAGGGATAAGTCCCCTGTTACAACCCCCACTCCTGCTTCTTCCCCCCCTCCCGCTTCTTCCCCCCCCTCCCGCTTCTTCCCCCCCCCTCCCGCTTCTTCCCCCCCTCCCGCTTCTTCCCCCTCCCGCTTCTTCTCCCCTCCCGCTTCTTCCCCCCCCTCCCACTTATTCCCTCCCTCCCGCTTATTCCCCCCCATTTCTTCCTCCCCTCCCATTTCTTCTCCCTCCTCCCACTTCTTCTCCCCCTCTCACACTTCTTCTCCCCATCTCACACTTCTCCCCCCTCCCACTTCTTCTCCCCCTCTCACACTTCTCCCCCTCTCACACTTCTCCCCCTCTCACACTTCTTCTCCGCCTCTCACACTTCTTCCCCTTCTCACACTTCTTCTGCCCCCTCTCACACTTCTTCCCCCCCACACACTTCTCCACCCCCCTCACACACTTCTCCACCCTGTCTGACTCCAACTGACCTGTCTGTGACCTTTATCAAACCAGCTCCTCTGGGTCTTCCTGCTCATAGGCTGGTACTCCAATCTCCATTCCTCCTTGTCGCAGCAGCTCTGCCCCCTCGTGCTCTGCCAGGGATTATTGCAACACTCTCTCCTTAGTCCTTCTTCCTGAGTAACCATTATTAGCCTGAGGGTATGTCTATCATTGAGTGACTCAGTAGCACATCGCAGAGAGGAGCCATCCAGGGGGCAGCTGCATACATAGGTGCTTCCCGTGCAAGGCGGATACAGACAGAAAGTACAGTCTCTCATGTCCCTCCCACTGCAGGGTGACAGACAGGAGGGACACTCATTACATGTTATCTTTTCTATCACTGCAGGGTCACAATTACATCCCTCTCTCTCCCCTTGTGTAGGTGGATATTACTGTGACGGAAGTACAATATATATCAGTAACTGCAGAGGTCACTAAGCGGTGAAACACTTCCACAGGAACCAGAGCCCATTCTTGGTGCATCTGACTAACTCACTGATGATGAACATGGACAAGAAGCAGATGACTGAGAGGATCTTGTATCACTCCCTGGAGATTATCTACCTGCTGACTGGAGAGGTGAGGGCTGCTGGAGAAAGTGATAATGACACCACTCTTATCTCCCTCACTACAGCAGGGACCGGCAGAGTGTTATATGGGAGGTATTTGAGAAGCAATATCCAGGGACACATGTAATTACAGAAAGCAAGAACCCAAGGGCAGGCAATATGTTTGGTCATAAGGAGAGCTCAGGACCACATAAGGACACGATTGGGCAGCAGGAGAGCAGAGTCAGAGAGGGCCAGAGGAGGATGTAGTTTGGCAAAGGGGAGTGACCCAGTGATTGCATGTACTTGGATCCAGGAAGAGACCTGTTTGTGCAGAGGGAGATCCTGGGTCCCCTACAATATAAAATTGACGTGCTACTTTGTAAATGGTTGCTATAGAAAGAAAAATGCATGTTACATTATAACGTATTAAAAATGCATTTAAAAATTGTTGTTTTTTAATAAATAAAAAAAATGCTACAAGTATTTTCTCATCGTACAGAACTGATTTATTAAAAATAACACATGCAGGATATTGCTTGAACTGCAGCTTTAAGTTATGTCTATCAGCCACTAAAAATAATAATACATGCGAGTGTGCAAGAAAATGTCGGAAATCTGATTTAGAGACTCTGAGAAAAACAATTACAGGGCCATTAGTCATATTAATACAAGGTGTCTTTATTACTAAACATACTTTTATAACTAGACAACCACTTGTGGCCCCACGGTAACCCAATTTTCCCTATTGAGGGGAACGGTACATAGAGGATACAAATCACTGATTATAGACATGTATGTGCATTGCTCCACCTGCTGGTAAGTGCACAACTCCATCACCTGGGTCACTTATTCACATGGCGCTATGTGGCATAGTGCTTTATTTCATTAACCCTTACAGGTTCACATGAGCCTCACAGCCCTAAACCCAGACCTTTTTTTTGACTGAGTATATAGCAATCAGACCTACAGGGGTTCTTCACATGCTGACTTCATCTCAACAGGGTTGTATGGGGGTTTTGGTCACATAAATGACCATATAATCAGGACGTTTGCAGCAATCAGGACCTTCTACCAGTCCTGTCTTGCGCTGCACTTATCACAATCTTCTGTTTCCCAGGACACGGTAGCTGCTATTCATACACTAAGTACCTTGACCTCTGTTTACCCTGATGTACATCGTGTGGATTAGGACGGTCCATAAACTAGCCCTGTTTACCAATAGCACCATCCATTATCCAGACCTCTCACCTTCCCCCCCCCATCCCCCCCCCCCATCCCCCCTCCCCCCCCCCCATCCCCTCATTTACACTGCGGGTCCCCTTTCTGCCTCTAGGGACCAGTTATATGAGCCTAGACCAGTTCTTTAGGAATTAACTCTCTAGTACCCAGACTCCATCTCTGCACTCATTCATTTATATCACCCACGTGAGAGATTATCACTCCCACTGCAGCTGGGTTCCTTTGTGACTCCTTTTATTTATTTTGTTTTTTTTTGTGTTGTCTTTGCTTGTCTGATTCTTATTTTTATGTTACATACTATTAAAGGCTAAGTTTAAGTTATTACTCGCACCACCTCCTGATCTGAGTGCTGTTATACAGTATAGGAGCTCTTTTCTTGCCTTGGCGAGGTTCTGTTTTTACTAATTTCCGCTCCTCCGAGCATATCAACTTTACATTTGACCAGGGGAGCGCAATCTTTCTCCCCTGCGTAAAGCCCCCCCCCCCCCTCCTCTCCTTGGCTCCGGCGTTCTGACACCACAACGTCATGTGCCATGGCAACGCGGCATCACGTGAACCCGCTGCGATATTTGACGCCATGGTGGAGCGACACCAGAAGCCACCTACGCCAAGGTAAGGGACCTTACTGAGTCCTTCGCCGCTCTCCCCGCATTTTATTTAAGTGCCTTCGGAGAAGCACGGGACCTTGATAAGTGTCGCGCACCCCGGCATTAGACTGTAGCAACTCTTCTGAATCCCAGTAACTGACTTACAGAGGCCTTGCACGGTCCCCCGGCATTTAATTTAAATGCCTCAGGGAAAAGCGCGTCACCCCCAAAAAATTTCTGCGCCCCCGAGTTTGTTCACCCCTGTATTAGACTGTAGAAAGAGTTTCCCACCCCTCTGCCCCTCCCCTAATCCTACTAGGGTTGCCCCTTGCTTTGCACAGTGATATTTATTACTGTCTCTCTCAATATGTAGGATTATATTGTGAAGAAGCACGGTGAGCATGTCACAGACAGCAGCAGTCCCTGTGTGCCAGAAAGATTCTGCAGGACACAGAGACCCATCATGGAGAATCCAACTAACTCCCTGATACATGAGATAAATGATGACAAGAAGCTGATGTCTGAGAAGATCCTGGAACATGTCAACATCATCATTCACCTGCTGACTGGAGAGGTGAGGGCTGCTGGACAGTGTTCAATATTGACAAAAAAGAGGGTGGAGATACCCGCTCGACCTGCATTACTAGCAGGTGCACTAGGGAAAGGGATTTCAATACAAAGAAAATTATGTTACAGACAACAAAAAGATCCCAGGTAGCGTACATAGAACAAAGATTGCTCAATAAAAAGCTGAACGAAGACAGGTGGTAATATCGAACGCTGTACACAGAAAATGATGTGGTCACAGACAACAAAAACACCCCAATAGCTTGCACTCATTGCTATGAGAATAGAAAGTAGTGGGAATGCTAGTCCCATATCAAAAGAAGGCTAAAACAAGTATCCCTAGATTCTTACGGTGATAGGGACAGCAGAGATCTAGACTACCTCTCCCTATATCCCCACATTGCTCCCCCTTTGCCCTGTTTGCAAGGGTATATATCTAGGGATACTTGTTCTAGCCGGTTCCCACCAGACTTCCATACACGGGTCCTACTAATAGCTGTTTTGGGCTTACCTGCCAGCCATTAAATGTGGCTATTTTACATGCTTATGAGTACTTATTGAAGTCAGTATAACGGAGTGCTCACCACAAACAAGGCGTGACCGAGGGGCCGACGTGGGGATTTGATATAACACCAACCTCCAGCCACGTGGGCGCATCTGGAGTGTAGATTGGTCGAGGGGTCGGGTTTGGAATGGTCAGATTAGTCATAGGCCGAGGTCTGGATTGGAGAGGTGCGGATCGTCAAGGTACTTTGCAGAGGTCGGGGTTGGAGAGGTGCAGATTGTCAAGGTACTTTGCAGAGGTCGGGGTTGGAGAGGTGCGGATTGTCGTGGTAAGCCGGGGTCAGGAGAACAGAAGAGCGAAGTCCAGAGAACAAACAACGTCACGCAAGATAAGACAAGGTTTCCAACAGGAGGCAAGGATTGTAGTGAACGCTACACACACAGGAAGTGTTATGCTCTGCCAATTTGCCAGAGGGTTGGCTGAGCATATAAAGGAGGGTTGTCCAATGAAAGGAGAGTAGAGTCAACAGTATGCAAGGTTGTGGTTGGCTGGAAAGAAGTTAGCAACAGGTGATACCTCTAAGGCAGAGGAGCAAAGGAGGTCCTACACATGTGTGCGACCGCCGTGCGACGGTGACGTCACTGCGCGAGCGTAGCCTGGAGGCGGGACCAGTGGGGACGACATTTAGTGCAGCACATGATCTGCATGTGCCCCTAGACGGAAGGCTGGTATTCGCCAGCACGCAAGACGTGCTGCAGGAGATGGAGGAAGCTGGACACCCGATCGCAAGTTGGGGTAAGCAGGGGCCGCGCCGAGCGCGCCATGGGTCACTAATCCTTACAGTCTCCCCCCTCAAGAGCGACCTCCGTGCGTCTCCAGGAAGACTTGAGAGGGTATCTCATATGGAATAGCCGGACGAGCCTGGGGGCATGTAGACGGTGCCGAAGTATCCACGAGCGTTCCTCTGGTCCAAACCCTTTCCATTCTACCAGGTATTGCAGAGCTCCCATGGAGAATCTGGAGTACAACACTGATGGCACCTTGGACTCCTGTTTACCATCCACGAGGAGAGGTCCCGTAGACGAGGGCAAGGCGGGGGATCGAGGGTCCTTGATAGCCGGCTTGAGGCGTGAAGTGTGAAACACCAACGGAATCCTCATAGAAGAGGGGAGGTTTAAGCTGTATGCTAGCGGGTTGATTTTTTTCCACAACAGTAAAAGGTCGGACGAACCTCGGTGCCAGTTTGAGCGTAGAAACTTTGAGTTTAATATTTTTCGAAGATAGCCAGACCTTGTCTCCCGGACTGTATTCCGGAATCCTCCGTCGATGACGGATTGCTTGTGTCTTCTGTCTGGAAGTTGCCCTCCTAATATTCTCTTGAATTCTCTTCCAAGAGTTCTGTAACCAACAAATTCTGTTGTCTGCTGCACCCCAGATATGGGTGAGGCGATGGGTAATGAAGATGGGTGAAACCCATAATTGACGAAGAAGGGCGACTCCATGGTGTATTCACTGCACAGATTATTGTGTGTGAACTCGGCCCACGGAAGAAGGTCAGTCCAGTCATCCTGGGTGTCTGAGACAAAACAGCAAATGTATTGTTCCAATGACTGGTTGGTTTTCTCTGTCTATACGTTGGTCTGAGGGTGGTAACCCGAGTAAAAATGCAGTGAGATGCCTAAATGCTGAGAGATGGAGCGCCAGAATTTGGAGATGAATTGTTATCCTCGATCGGAAACTGCAGTATGACCTGTGGAACCCCATGGAGACACAAAATCTCCTTAACAAAGACAACGGCCAGCTTGGAAGCATTGTGAAGACCCTTCAACAGAATAAAGTTGGTTTGCTTGGGGAATCGGTCTACGATTACCAAGATGGTGTTCATCCCTTTTAGATACTGGCAATTCTACAATGAAGTCCATGGACAGGTGGGTCCATGGACGGTCCGGGATGGGGAGAGGCCGAAGAAGTCCTGGTGGTTTGTTCCGGTAAGTCTTATTATGAGCACATGTCTAGCACGCACCAACAAATTTTTTAATGTCCTTCTGCATGCCAGGACACCAAAAAGTCGGTGGTTCTCCTAGTACCTGGATGTCCTGATGATTTGGAAGAATTACCCCATTCTAGGTCCTTCCTCCGATAAAGTGGTGCTGTGAAAAAATGACCCTTTGGAACTTCGAGACCCTCAGGGATGAGGGCTGGTCTGGTACGATATTTTCCAGAGCATCGAAAATGTTTGCAGAAAGTATGTATTTAGTTGGGAGTATTGTTTCCTGATGATTCTCGGTCTTGTCGTCCACCAGAAACTGACGGGAGTGTGCATCGGCCTTCACATTCTTCAAACTCGGTCAGAAAGAAATAATAAAATTGAAACGGGAAAAGAAAAGCGACCATCGAGCCTGTTGAGCCCCAAGACGTCGAGCACCTTCGATGTAGAGCAGGTTTTTGTGGTTGGTCAGGATGGTAATAGGATTCTCCGTGCCTTCTAGAAGGTGTCTCCATTCTTCTAGGGCCAATTTGATGGCTAGAAGCACTCGGTTACCTACGTCATAATTTTGCTCGGCTGGAGAAATTTATTTAGAGAAAAAAGCTCATGGATGGAGTTTGGCTCGAGGAGTCCTTCTCTGTGACAGAATAGCTCCGGCCCCGATGTCAGATGCATCCACTTCTAAGGTAAACGGCAGGTTGGGATCCGGGTGTATAAGGATGGGTGCTGAAGCGAAGATGGTTTTCAGAAGATCGAAGGCTTGGGTAGCCGCCGGTGACCATGACGTAGGATCCACACCTTTTTTTGTCAGAGCTGTAATGGGGGCTACCGCAGAAGAGAAATTCTGAATGAACCTGCGGTAGTAATTAAAGAAGCCCGGGAAGCGTTTTACAGCCTTTACAGTAGTGGGACGAGGCCAATCCAGGACCACTCTCACCTTAGCTGGATCCATGGTGAGGCAGTGTCAGAGATGATGTATCCCAAAAACGCCATTGTGGTTTGATGGAACTGACACTTTTCCAGTTTGGCGAATAACTGGTTTTCATGTAGACGTAGAACAGGCCTGCACAACTCCAGTCCTCGAGGACCGTAAACAGGCCAGGTTTTCAGGATATCCCTACTTCAGCACAGCTGGCTCAATTAGTGGCTCAGTATGACTGAGCCACTAATTGAGCCAGCTGTGCTGAAATAGGGATATCATGAAAACCTGGCCTGTTTGCGGCCCTCGAGGACTGGAGTTTTGCAGGCCTGATGTAGAAGTACCTGTTTGACGTGACCGACATGTTCTTGTAAAGATTTGGAAAAAATCATTATGTCGTCCAAATTAACGATAACTGGTTGAGCAGATTTCGTTAACAAAGTCTTGGAAGATGGCAGGGGCGTTGCAGAGGCCGAAGGGCATGACGAGGTACTCATAGTGTCCATCTCGTGTATTGAAGGCCGTCTTCCACTCGTTGCCCTAGCGATTATCACCAAATTGTAGGCGATACACAGGTCCAATTTGCTGACGATGGTGGCCCCTTGGAGGCGGTCCAAAATCAATGGTACTGGATAACGATTCTTGATGGTGATCTTGTTAAGACCTCTATAGTCGATACAGGTTTATAAAGGATCCGTCTTTTTTTTTTTTTACCAGGGACGAAGCCTGCTCCGGCTAAACCCCTTTTGTAGATTTTTATGAACAGGAAAAACCTCTCAATGAAGGGAGTGGATCAGCGAGCACTGCTGGCAAAAATAGGTGAGGCTGGACTGCGCTAAAAAAATGCCTTTATTAAATCATGAGCAAAGTACAGATTAAAAAGGGAGTGTACCCCCTCAGCGCTCTAACACGTTTCACCCATGCTTGAGGGGTCCGCAGTTGGTTATAAGACCACTTCGGTCAGCCCTCCGTATACCGCTAGGCTACTCCCACACAAGGGGTTAAGTCAGGAGACTGGGCTTGAATTATCTCCTAAACTCCTGCGTGTCCGACATCGTTTTGCAATTTATATATGGACTATATATTCCTGGATTGTACACTCTGCAGCACATGTGAAGTTGAGGGGGCTAATCCCTCCCAACATTTTTTCCCTTGTAGATTTTCATGAATATTCTCTTTCATGGCCTTGGTCTCTGGAAGGGAGAGTGGATAAGAACTTCCCCTAGGGGATACAGAACTGGGTAGCAGGTCAATGGGACAATCGAATGAGCGATGGGGTGGCAGTACCTCAGATCGTGCTTTGTCAAAGAAATCGCGGAATTCGGAGTAAAAATCAGGTAAAGTTGACCTCTCTTCTTTAGGAGCAGAAACCCCACATATACGTCTGACTTGCACGGCGCAGTTTTTGGAACATGAGGCGCTCCACAGGAAAGGTTCAGTGTCAGTCCAATCTATATGTGGGTTGTAAAGTTGGAGCCACGGAAGACCAAGGATCACGTGACCGATAGGGTATGAATGGCGTCCAGCTGGATCTCCTCCGTATGATCCTTCCTTGTTTGTAATCGAAAGAATGTGGTCTGTAAGGAGATGAATGCTGGCTGCAGCGGTCGGCCGTCAATAGCCTCCAACCCAACAGGGCATTTCTTGCGAATGAGGGAGATGTTGTTCCTCTCAGCCAAGCCCTGGTCAATAAAATTGACTCCTGATCTTAAATCCACGAAAGCTAGAGCGGTGGTGTGGAAGTTCTCGCCGGTCAGCGTAACAGGTACTAAGATCCTATTTTGTAGGGGAGGTAGAAAGTGTTCCCAATGAGATTTCCCTGGACCTCACTGGGTGTGGCCGTTTCTCGACTTGAGGGGCAATTGAGTACCTGATGTCCGGTATTGCCACAGTACAAGCAGAGACCAGCGCAGTTTCTCACTTGAAGACAACTTATTGCCACCAAGTTGCATGGGCTCCGGGATATCTGAGGAAGCGGCCCAGCTGTACCGGCATGGAGAAAATAGAATCTCGGAGTAACCTGTTGGTAACGGGATCTTTCGGATCTCCTCTCCTGCAATCATTGATCAACGCGGATTCAAAATGCGATGAGTTCTTTGACATCGGTAGGGTGTTAAAGTGCAGCAAGCTTGTCCTTTAAAATTTCAGAGAGACCTTGTCAGAAGGAGGCTGACAACGCCTTGTTGTTCCATCCGGTCTCGGCGGCAATAGTGCGGAACTCAAGGGCATATCTAGCAACGCAGCGGTTTCCCTGGAAGATGTGGAGAAGAGAAGAAGCAGCAGTTACCTTGCGACCAGGCGTGTCAAAGACTCTGCGGAATTCCCAGGTAAATCGTCCGATATCCTGAGTGAGATCCGACCTCAGTTCAAAGATGGGTGAGGCCCAGGCTAGGGCATCATTGATAAGTAGCGATATAATGTACGCCACCATGGATCTTTGAGAAACAAATCGAGAAGGCATTAATTCGAACTGGATGAAACACTTGTTCAAAAAGCCCCGGCACCCATGTGGATCGCCACCATAACGATTGGGTGTAGGGAGTCGGGGTTCCGACGTCGAAGTCATGGGTACAGAAGTTAGGGTTGCAGCAGAAGTCCCCGAAGGGATAGGACTAAGAAAAGAGGCTTGCGCCGGGTCGGTAAGAGACAGTAAGTCCAAGCGTCGGTCATTTTGCTCTAAGTACTTCTCAATTTTGGAGAACATGCTGTCATGCGTGATCAAGACTCCCCCCACCTCAGCTGGGTCCATGTTTGTGGGGCTGAGCATACTATGACGGAGTGCTCTCCACAAACAAGGCCTGGCCAAAGGGCCGAGGTGGGGATTTGATGTAACACCAACCTCCAGCCACGAGGGCGCGTCTGGAGTGTAGATGGGTCAAGGTAGCCGGGTCGAGTTGGAGAGGTCAGAATAGTCAAAGGTACTTGCCGAGATCTGGATTGGAGACGTGCGGATCGTTGCAAGTACTTTGCCGTAGTCGAGATTGGAGAGGAGAGTAGACTCACCAGTATGCCAGGCTGTGGTTGGCTGGAGAGAAGTCAGCAACAGGTGATACCACTAAGGCAGAGGAGCGAAGGAGGTTCTGCTCGTGCACGCGATGGCGCGTTGTGCAGCGGTGACATCACCGCACGGGCGTA
Organism: Ascaphus truei; assembly: GCF_040206685.1. Taxonomy (NCBI): domain Eukaryota; kingdom Metazoa; phylum Chordata; class Amphibia; order Anura; family Ascaphidae; genus Ascaphus; species Ascaphus truei. Next base: position 41,927,362 of record NC_134495.1, read on the forward strand.
GTCTGGAGGCGGGACCAGCCGGGATGACATATAGTGCAGCGCGGGATTCGCACGCGCCCCTAGACGGAATGCTGACATTTGCTGGCACACGAAACGTGCTACAGGAGGCAGAGGAAGTGGGACATCCGATCGCAGGTTGGGGTAAGCTGAGGCTGCGCCGAGCACGCTGCGGGTGACGAATCCTTACAGTCAGACTGTTTATACATATATGTGGTCCCTAATATTTTAATTTTCATTATCAAGAAATTGGTTTTATTATACATTCACGATACAGTACTTGAGACCTCCTGTCCCATTCATTGTGGACCTTTACACGTTATTGTCATCGGGAGTGCCACTTCTGATATGGGACTAGCAGTCCCACTACTTTCTATTCTCATAGCAATGAGTGCAAGCTATACGCTATTTGGGATGTTTTTGTTGTCTGTAACAATATCATTTTCTGTGTACAGCGTTCGATATTACCACCTTTCAGCCTTTTCTTGCGCAAACTTTGTTCTATGTATCTGTATTTCCCTCTCTGCCTTGCTCACCTGGCTTCCATAAAGAAAAGATTCTTACAGAACCAATTATTATATCTGGATACTGAGTGGGGGATTGTCTGTGTTTCAGGTACCTATAAAGTGTGATGATGTAGCTGTGTATTTCTCCATGGAGGAGTGGGAGTATTTAGAAGGACACAAGGAGCGTTACAAGGACGTGATGATGGAGAATTACCAGAACCTCAGCTCACTGGGTAAGAGGATGTTTTATGTTATTTTAATAGAGATGTCAGGCAGGTTTGGATCCAGCAAACAGGAGCTCAAGTTACACTTTGTGTTTTTGTAGTGAGGTTTATGTCAGGAACAAGAAATAAGTTACAGAGCCGGGCAAACAGAGGTTCATCTGTGGGACACTAATTTCATTTAATCCTTTTCACATATACATCCCTCTCCCCTCGTGTAGGTGGATATTACTGTGACGGAAGTACAATATATATCACTAACTGCAGAAACCACCACGCAGTGAAACACTTCCACAAGAACCAGAGCCCATTCTTAGTGCATCTGAATAACTCGCTGATGATGAACACGGACAAGAAGCAGATGACTGAGAGGATCTTGGATCACACCCTGGAGATAATCTACCTGCTGACTGGAGAGGTGAGAGCTGCTGGAGAAAGTCATACTGACACCACTCTTATCTCCCTCACTACAGCAGGGACCTGCAGAGCGTTAATATGGGAGGTATTTGAGAAGCAATATCCAGGGACACATTAAGTGTGGAGTTAGAACCAGAAGGGAAGTTCTGTGCTGTGTATACTAGCAGGGGTGGCTGAACTTGCAGAGTGTAGAGGGAGTTCATTTATTTTAAAATTGTGCGGTAATTGAAAGCCTCTAACTTTTGTTCCCCTGCCTAATTGAGCCTGCCCTGCAGTGACAAGAGACTTGTAATGAATCCTGAGCTTGCGTGTTCTGATCTGTGTGACTGGTTGTTTTCAAGTGCTGGTTGTGTTAAGTGTGCAGTTAGAACCAAAACAATTTTTAAGCCTTGGCATGATTGGCAGCGAATCAAAAGATGAGAACATCTGGTTGGTCATTTAGACCAATGAGAACAGAGAAGGCTTAAAACTAAAATAAAAGTAAACCAGGAATCAGTGCAACTGTAACATAAAATACAGTGCACTATAATAGGAGGTATATTGTAAATGAGACTGGATGGGGGGATACCGAGTAGAGCACCCCGCTTAAGGCCCACTGAGACGTAAATGTAAGCACCTGCCTAGTGGCGCAGCAAGGGTGAACTCTGCTCGGATACGGGAGCACACCAGCACCCGGAGCCTGGAAGGTAAGGGATACTTCCCCAGCCAAACGTTGCTTCCTGGACTTATATATAGCGAGCTTGGCTAATGCCAAGAGCAGGTTGGTGCGGAGGTCCCTGGCCCTATTGTTCCGGGATACGGGGCGCCCAAAAATAAAAAGCTGAGGTTATTTATGCAGCCAGAACTGAAGAAGGAGGCTCCCCAAGAACGACAAAAGGGGCTGCAGTCTGGCGCAAGAAAAATAAATGTGGAACACGGACTCTTGGCGCCACAAAATCGGCATGTGCCTGGGGAGTCAGTGAAGTGGGCAAGGTACTCTCCGGTGCTCAGTGCATCATGGAGGATTCTCCAGCTCAGGTTCCCGGTGGGTCAGGGAACTAACTCTGAATAGAGTTCCTTGAGGGTTTCTTGGTTGTATGCCGGCAACACTTAGAGGTCTCTCCCAAACCTCTCAGGCTTGATGAGAAACAGTTGCCGGTCATACTCCATATTGCGCAGCTGGCGAAGGAAAGCTGGATGTCAGCTGGCACCACTGCGGAGAAGGATCTGCGTACAGGTATCTCTTCAGGTATTGGCTTTATTGTTGTTAAATAAATCATGACACGGTGTAATATGTCATGTGTTGTTCATCTGAAGTTGTATTTACCTAATTTTAAGACCTGCTAAGGAACAGATGATTGTTATTATGTCCTGTTATGTAAAACCATAGAATTCAAAGAGGGTGTACTTTCTTTTGCACACCACTGTGGAGATGAAGGCCTTTTTTAGTCTTTCAAAAGCTCTGATGGCTTAAAGAGGCCACTGGGCCGGATCGGCACCCTTTTGGGTTAATGCTGTGATGGGTGCCACTACTGCGGATGAACCCTCCGGTAGTAGTTTGAAAATCTGAGGAATCTCTGCACTGCCTTGAGAGATAGCGGACGTGGCCAGTCTATGATCGCCTTGACTTTGTCCGGATCCATGGCCAGTCCTGTGTTGGATATGATGTATCCCAGGAAAGTATTAGAGGACTGGTGGATCTGGCATTTCTATTGTTTGGCAAAGAGGTGATTTGCACGAAGTCTTTGGACAACTTGTTATACATGTTCCGAGTGCTCCGAAGCATCTTTGGAAAAGATCAGGATGTCATCCAAATATACGACCACATATTGGCCGAGTAGATCCCTGAAAATGTCATTTATAAAATCTTGGAACACTGCGGGTGCATTGCAAAGGCCGAAGGGCATCACCAAATATTCGTAGTACCCATCGCGATTGTTGAACGCCGTCTTCCATTCATTTGTCTCCCTGACGGATTCTTATCAAATTGTATGTTACATAGTTACATAGTACAGTAGATGAGGTTGAAATAAGACGTACGTCCATCAAGTTCAACCTATGCTAAATTTAGACAACAGATACTTTTTCTTATATCTATACTTGCTTATTGATCCAGAGGACGCAAACAAAAAACCCCAGTGACATATCATTCAATGATATCTCATAAGGGGAAAAATAAATTCCTTCCTGACTCCAAGAATTGGCAATCGGATTAATCCCTCGATCAACATCCTTCCCATGTATTCTTATTTGATATATCCTTGTATACCTTTCCTTTCTAAAAAGATGTCCAATCTTTTTTTGAACAAATCTATTGTATCTGCCATCACAGTCTCTATGGGTAATGAATTCCACATTTTAACTGCCCTTACTGTAAAGAACCCTTTCCTTTGTTGCTGGTGAAATCTCCTTTCCTCCAACCTTAAGGGATGGCCCGAGTCCTTTGTACTGCCTGTGGGATGAATAGTTATTTTGAAAGCTCCTTGTATTGTCCCTGAATATATTTGTATATATTGTCGTTATCATATCCCCTCTTAGACGCCACTTTTCTAATGTAAATAAGTCTAATTTAGCTAGCCTCTCATAAGTTAGATTGTCCATCCCCTTTATTAATTTGGTGGCTCTTCTCTGTGCTCTCTCTAGTTCCATAATGTCTTTTCTTAGGATTGGTGCCCAAAATTGTACTCCCTATTCAAGGTGTGGTCTTACTAATGCTTTGTAAAGGGGCATAATTATGTTTACTTCCCTTCCATCCATTGCCCGTTTGATGCAAGATAAGATCTTGTTTGCCTTTGCAGCTACTGCATGACTTTGGGCACTATTGCAAAGTATGCTCCCTGCAGATCTAGTTTAGTCAAGATAATGGCCCCTTGGGGTCTATCAAACAACTCCGAGATCAAGGGCAGGGGGTAACGGTTCTTGACCATTATTTTGTTGAGTTCTCGATTAGTCAATACAGGGTCTGCGAGACCCATCTTTCTTTTTGACAAAAAAGAACCCGCACCAGCGTGTGAAGAAGATTTCCAGATGAAACTCCTCCGAAGATTTTCTTGTATGTATTGCCTCATGGCTTTGGTCTCCGTGGCAGATAGTGGATAAGAGTACCCTCTGGGAAAAGTAGCACCGGGTAGGAGATCTATAGTGCAGTCGAAGGGACGATGGGGTGGTAGTTCCTCAGCCTGTCCCTTATCGAAGACGTTCCGGAACTCGTAGTACATCTAAGGCAATAGATTCCCTGACTCCAGGAGTAGTACTCCAGCGAGACTTTTGGAAGCAGGCAGACATCTCTTTTGGCACTGGATGCTCCAATGGATAGACAGTGTACCAGTCCAATCGATTTGTGGGTTACGTCTCTGGAGCCATGGTAGTCCTAGGATAATGTCCACGGACGGGGTGTGAGACATCAAATTGTATGCTCTCGGAATGTCCTCCATCGGTATGCACGGAAAGAGGTAAGGTCTGTAGTGTGATAAAGGTAGGTTGGAGTGGGCGACCATCAATGGCTTCAAGACCTACGGGGCGATCCTTAACTGTTAGGGGTATTTTGTTCCTCTCTGCAAACCCCAGGTCCATGAAGTTGCCCCCCGACCCGGAGTCCAGGAAGGCTCGTGTGGCAGATTTTAAAGTTGTCCCCGCATTCTCTGACGGGGATGTAGATCCTAGTTTGGAATTTGGGAGGAGGAGAAAAGATGGTTCCCATTGTGGTTCCCCCGAATTTCACTGGCTGGTGGCATTTCCCGGCTTTGATGGACAAGTAGCAACCAAATGTCCACTGTTACCACAGTATAAGCACAATCCAGAGCGGCGTCTATGCAATCTCTCACCTGTGGCCAAACGGGTGAGTCCCAGTTGCATAGGTACATTCATAGCTGCTGGTGGGGGATTTCCGCTTGTGGGTGACTGGGAGAAGAATTTGGGTGTACTCCGTTGGCGCCTTCTCTCCATCCTTCTCTCCTGGAGGCATTGGTTCATCTGAATGCAGAGGGCCACCAGGGCATATACCTCCGCCCTACAACCACAGGGCCAGGTCCGGATAGCAGAGACAGGGATGTGTAGGTAGGTCAGAGTACTTGCTTAGGTCCGCGGTTGGAGAGTGGAAAATAGTCATAGTCCGTAAGCCATGGTCGTGGAGTGGAGAGAGCAGAAGTCCAATAACGCGCCGAAGTCCAGGGATGTAGAAGAGATCCCAGACGAGCGAGGACCCATTCCTCTAACTCAGTCCAATTCTATGGGCTCGGCTCTTTGTAGTGAACAAGTAGACTCCCAGATTCTTGATTGCATCTACCTCCCACGAAATATTACGAAATGTGGGAGGAAAGGAGTCTATTCGTATGGGTCCCTCTAAATGGCCTGAGCATTTAGACCAGTTGATCCGAGCTGAGGAGGCCACAGTGTAGACCTCCTGGCACTCTTGGGCCCGCTCCAGATCAAGTAGTCCTTGGCCACGAGGAGTATGTCGTCAGCATAGGCTGAAAAGACTACCCACATGTCAGGCTCTCTTAGCACTAGCCCGGTGAGACTTCTCCTCAATAGACAAAGGCTCGTTGGCCAGTATGTAGAGTTGACCGGACATGGGGCAACCTTGACATACTCCTCTACCAAATGCCAAGGGTGCATTTGACCATTTGATCTTAATCAAACACTCTGCAGAGGCTTACTGCGTTTTCAGATAGCCCATGAAACGTGGGCCAAAACTGTATGCATGAAGAGTGGCTATGAGGTATCAGTGATCCCCCCTGTCAAATGCCTTCTCTTGATCTAGGGAAAGAAAGGCAATAGACCAGACCAATCCAAGAGTAGTGCAGCAAATCCCGGACCAGAAAGATATTATCAAAGATGGTCAGGAATCGTATTGGACTGGTCGGGGTGAATCACCTCTGCCAGCACGGACTTGAGCCTCAGCAAGATGGCTTTGGCCACGATCTTATTGTCCGTGCATAGCGGCGAGACCCATTGTCAGTTTTTGATTTGGCGGACATCCCTCTTCTTGGGCAGGAATGTCAGCAGTGCCCATTTACAAGAAAGGGGCATCTCACAGAAACGTGCATTCACTAGCGAGGATGTGAGCATCTGAGCAGGAGTGCCAATTTCACCCTCTATAGTGGGACCTGAGGGTGGTACTGATAGTGAAGAAATGGTAGTCGTTGGGAAGCGCAAACATGGGAAAACAGAAAAATAATGATCTGCAATATTGTTAAATAAAAATGTGGATATCTTCTTTAGGTCTATGGATAGAATACTCACAAATGTGAGGATGGATATGTGTACGTAATGGTATCTTTAAGTGATGACCATTTAAGTTGCGCTTCCCAACGACTACCACTTCTTCAACTTTGCATGGGATTGAGAGAGCAATCCCCCACTGGGTCACAGCAGCATTCAACGAATGTGTTTGTATAATCGCTGTTGTTTTTATACTATTTTACTGAGATGACTCTGTTGTACACTTATGATTTGAGCGCCACAATTGATAATCACTTTTCCACTGGTACTGATAGTGCCGTATTGGGGGCACATTGGGGAGTGGCTGTAGGCACAGTAGTAGAGGGTGTGGCATACCAAGTATTATTTGGAGCCACAGAGGCACAAAATGCCTTAATGGCCGTCTCCACTGCTGCCTGTGCAACCTGGATGTCACAGGGTTTTGTAGTTTCTTGGGGAGGGATCTCTACATTGGGACCCTCCAAGGTATTAATAGAAGGGCCCACTTGATCCCCCACCTCCATATCCACCTCACTACCTGCTTTATTCCCCTTCAGCACCACCCCCAGTATCCTGAATGGGGGTTAATCCCATGGCATCTCCCTCCACAGATGGATTTTCCTGAGGTGATATAGTTGCCCCAGGAGAGCAAGTGGTAAGTGGCAGGTGAGGGATAACCACGGGGCTGTACCCAAATGTCGCGTCATCAGGGACAGCAACCACCCATTCAGCAAGGGTATTGTCGGGGACCCTTTTATAGTCCAGGTGCAGGCCATGCATTGCGGCTGTAGCCTGCAGTTCACTCCCTGAACCTTGGGGGCTCCCTCATTGCCCTGCTCTATCTCCAGACCCTCGTCCACTATAACCCCCGCAGGGTCTGGAGGGAGCGGTGTGTAGTCTGGCACCTGTTCAGCCACCAGCTGTTTACGGTGGCTTGGAGATATACACGGGGCAGACAATGCCACCTGGTAATTACTCCTTGTTTTTTCGGCCGTGAAGGGAGGTGTCTCATATAGAAGCACCTCCCATTCCTCAGCCGTCCCCCGATTAGTTTTTCTCTTCCTCTTTCTGGGGATCTCACTCCCAGAAGAGGAAGGTCCACTTGCTGTCAACCCCGCACCTCTAAGGGTGCTTATTATGGGGATAGGGTGTGATTTAAGGACAGCAGTGACCTCGGGGGCCAATGTGGCATTCTTCCCCTTCCCTGTGGCTGCAGCAATGTTTTTTGCCACAGCCACTGATGGTAGTGACAGGGAAGAAGGAGCTTTGGAGGCTGCCTTGGTGGTAGGAGCAGCAGACTCCTTTGAGCTCCCAGGGGGGGGGGGGCTTTATCTTTGAGGGCCCCACTGTGATGGGCTCAGCGGGGCGTGGTGTTTGAGTACGTGAGGTGCTAGGTGCTGGAGCCGGGGCTTTTGACTTTGATACCCCCTGGGGGCAGCTCTTGTGAGCATGCCCCAGCTCCTTGCATAAGAAGCACCTCACTCAGTGCTGTAAAACACTTGGTACATCACCCCCTCAAAGAGAACCCCAAAGAATCCCTCTACGGTATCACCTGAAGGGAAGGGGGAGTGGGGGGAGGGGGATATGTGATATCACGGATAATTTGGGAAAGGGAAAACAACCCTAAATGGGGGGAAATAGGAAGTAAGATGAGGGGGGTAACATTTTGGGGTTAACACCCCCTTCTACTGGCCCGTTCCCAAAGCCCCCCACAAAAAACAGGTTCTCTGGTACTTACCTGCACCCTCACTTCTAGACCTCTATCAGTGGAAATAAAAACAGTGAGTGACACACCCAGAATCTCACCGGTCCGTGCAATGTCTCACATAGAATGTGAATACTCACATCAGATTACGCACTGTGACCACAAAATGTATTACACGAATCATACACTGTGACCTAGATGTCACAAAATGAGCCACACTAATTACAGCACAGCGCAATGTGCAAAGATAATAGTGGATACTATAGTACAGTAGGGTCCAGAGCATTAGGCTGCGGTCCCGCTGCCTGCGCTGCACGTGCGCCTACAAGGCTGGTGGCGCGTGCAGCCGAGTTCCCCGGTCTGCAGAGAGCTGCATGGGGAAAGACAGGGGGGCGGAAGGAAGGATTGAGCAAATAGAACAGGAGGTGGAGTATACTTATATGTTAAACCGGATTTAAGACCAAATTGTAAAGTAGGATACAGTAGAGAGGGTGTGGCTCAGTGAGTAAAGACACTGATTGGCACTGAGTTTGAAGCCGGGGAACCTGGTTCAATTCCCGGTGTCGGCTCCCTTTGATCTTGGGCAAGTCACTTTATCTCCAAAAACATGCTCCACGGGGCAGGGATCTGTGCCTGCAAAATATCTCTACGTAAAACTAGCAGCACTATACAAGAACATGCTATTATTATTATTTATGAAGGGAATGATGAAGATGTAGATGTAGAGACAATGAGATGTAGATGTGGGGCAATGAGATTAGCATTACAACAAAACAGGTTTTTGGGGGTGCTTAAAGACAATTACATGACCCAAATTATTGAGGAACCAGGGGAGGGGCAGTACTGAATTTGGTAATATCTGTGCCTGCAAAATATCTCTACGTAAAACTAGCAGCACTATACAAGAACATGCTATTATTATTATTTATGAAGGGAATGATGAAGATGTAGATGTAGAGACAATGAGATGTAGATGTGGGGCAATGAGATTAGCATTACAACAAAACAGGTTTTTGGGGGTGCTTAAAGACAATTACATGACCCAAATTATTGAGGAACCAGGGGAGGGGCAGTACTGAATTTGGTAATATCAAATAATGTAGAAGTAATACCAAATATTCAAGTCCGGGAACATTTGGGCAACAGTGATCATAACATGGTCTCAATTCGAAATAAATGATCAAAAAACAGATTACTTGGGTTCAATAAAAAACAGGCAGATTTGAATAAACTGAGGACTAATCTACAAGGAATACAATGGGATGATGTTTATGAAGGGAAAATGTAGAAGATAAATGGGCAGTCTTTAAAACATTGTTAGAAAAGCACACTTATCAGTGTATACCCTTGGGTAATAAATATAAAATAAATAAATCTAAACCAATTGCTTCCATAGTCAACTCTATCCTGTCTGCAGGCCATATCCCCAAGGCCTGGAAAACTGCCAGAGTTGTCCCAATCTTCAAAAGTTGGGACAAAAACACTGTCTCAAACTACAGGTCAACCTCTCTTCTCCCAATACTATCCAAAGTCATGGAAAAATGTGTCCACTCCCAATTAAGCGATTACTATACCAAGACAAATTTCCCTAGCCAATTCCAATCTGGCTTCCGCCCCAAACACTCCACGGTAACTACCCTGCTAAACGTTTGCAATGAAATCCAGTGTGGAATGGAACGGGGACAACTCACTGGTGCAATATTACTAGATTTTACAAAGGCTTTTGCATGCTTTAAAGTGGTTTCAGTCCTACCTATCAGGTAGATCCCAACATGTGTCCATCTCAGGCTCTAACTCCAACCCACTGGATATCACCTGTGGTGTCCCGCAAGGCTCTGTTCTGGGGCCCCTACTCTTCTCAGTGTTCATCAATGATCTTCCCACCGCTTGAAAGGAAGCTTCAATACACAGGTATGCAGATGACACAATCCTATATGCACACAGCCATAGCCTCTCCGACCTTGAACACATACTTCAGTCTGACTTTTTGAGACTCGATAACTGGATTTCCCAAAACAAACTATTTTTAAACACTGACAAGACTGAAACAATGGTATTTGGGACCAAGACGTGATAGAAATATGCAAAGAATGCAAACAGTGGGTGGCGCAGTGATAGTAAATATATATAAGGTGTATACAAACACAAAGTGTATAGAAACACAAATAAGTGATAGGTGAAAAAAATGCAGCTCAAAACCCTTTAGTGGATGATCTGTGATATCCACTTCTTGTTGCAGCACATCTTGGGAAAGCAGGGGAGCGCAGTTTTCAATATGCAACAAATGAAAAAGCATACATAGTGCAAATAAATAAATAAAGTTAATTCAAACAATGTTGTGTGGTTGTATTGAATGGAGACTCACGTGGTGTCAAATATAATCAGTCATGTCAGATCAGTGGCAATAGCTTGACTCTGTTGGTTAACAATTGGTTAACTGAGGGAGAAGTTCATAGGCAGCATGATACAATGAAAGTAAATAAGGCATCTGGCCATGATGGCATACATGCAAGAGTTCTTAAGGAATTAAATTCAGTAATAGCCAAACCATTACATTTAATATTCAAGAACTCAATTTCCACAGGCTCAGTACCACAAGATTGGCGTAAAGCAGATGTGGTGCCTATATTTAAAAAGGCGCTAGATCACAACCGTGGAATTACAGACCTGTAGGCCTGACATCAATAGTGGGGAAGCTACCTGAACATTTAATACGGGATAATATTCAGGAATACCTAATGGAAAACACAAATATTAGTAATAGTCAGCATGGATTTATGAAGGATAGGTTGTGCCAAAATAAACTTATTCGTTTCTTTGAGGATGTACTGTAAGTAGGAATTTAGACCAGGGTAATGCAGTTGATGTGGTCAACTTAGATTTTGCAAAGGCTTTTGATACGGTTCCACAGAAGAGGTTAGTGTACAAAATAAAGCAAATTGAACTCGGTAAAAAAATTTGCACCTGGATTGAAAACTGGTTGAAGGATAGACAAGAGAGTTGTAATAAATAGAACTTTTTCAGGTTGGGCTAAAGTTGTGAGTGGAGTACCTCAGGGATCGGTACTGGGACCCCTGCTTTTTAACTTGTTTATTAATGACCTTGAGGTTGGGATCGAGAGCAAAGTCTCCATCTTTGTTGATGACTAAATTGTGTAAGGTAGTAGAATCAGAGCAGGGTATAATTTCTCTCCAGAAGGACTTGGAGAGGCTGGAAACCTTGGCAGGTAAATGACAGATGAGGTTTAATACAAATAAATATAAGGTTATGCATCTGTGAAACAAGAATAAACAGGCAACTTACACATTAAATGAGAATAAGTTAGGTGAATCCTTGATGGAGATGGATTTAGGAGTGCTTGTAGACACCAGATTTAGCAATAGTGCTCAAAATTATGCAGTAGCTGCAAAGGCAAACAAGATCTTATCTTGCATTAAATGGGCAATGGATGGAAGGGAAGTAAACATAATTATGCTGCTTTATAAAGCATTAGTAAGACCACATCTTGAATATGGAGCATAATTTTTGAGCACTATTTCTTAGAAAATACATTATGGAACTAGAGAGAATGCAGAGAAGAGCCATCAAATGAATTAAGAGGATGGACAATCTACTTTATGAGGAGAGGGTAGCTAAATTAGATTTGTTTACATTAGAAAATAGGCGTCTAAGAGGGGATATGAGCAGGGTCTTAGCTATAGTCCGGGGCCCCGTGCACCTGGGGGCCTCGCTCTACCCCCCCCCCTCCACCCCCTGTAGAGACAGGCAGGGGAGATGGTAGGCGGCAGAAAAGGAGCGCACTCTAGCAGTCTGACCCCGAACTTCTGCTGCTAGAGGGTGCTCCTCACCTCAGGCAGTCCTGGGCTGCTTCAAGTGATTCTTCTTCCGGCTAATTCTTTAAGCCAGGGGCCCGTCACCATCACATAATTTATTCTACAGAATATGTTTGTTTTTAATGGGGCCCTGAAATTTTTGTTTTTTTGCCCGGGGTCCCGCTCATTTCTAGCTATGCCACTGGATATGATAACGGTATTGAAATATATTCTGGGACAATACAAGGAGCTTTTCAAAAGAACTATACATCGCATGAGCGTACACACGACACAGGTTCATCCCTTAAGGTTGGAGGAAAGCAGATTTCACCAGCAACAAAGGAAAGGGTTCTTTACAGTAAGGGCAGTTAAAATGTGGAATTCATTACCCATGGAGACTGTGATGGCAGATAGAATAGATTTGTTTAAAAAAACCGTGGGACATCTTTTTAGAAAGAAAAGCTATACATGGATATACCAGATAAATAAACATGGAAGGATGTTGATCCAGGGAGTAATCTGATTGTCAATATCGGTCATCTAAATTTAGCATCGGTTAAATTTATGGATGTGTCTTTTTTCAACCTCATCTACTATGTAACTATATAATTAGAGAAAGCAAGAACCCAAGGGCAGGCCTCCGCGATTCACTCGCTCTGTCTTCGGCCGCGGAGCAGCGGCTGAGAGGGTGCCTGGTTCCCTAGTCGTGCAACTAAAAGACCGGCAACAACATAAACAACCCTTGAGAACCGTCTACCGACACGGGTTCTGGAGAAGTGCTTCAGCGCTGCTTATGCAGACCTATTAAAGAGCCGAATACTATTTTGTGTCACCCGGATCCTATACTAGTTTGGATCATTCTGGCACTGCGCTTCAGCACGGTTTTCTTGACTCCGGTTATCAATAATAGTATCTGTATAGCCAGCCTACTATTTGGCACAGTGATAACTACAGTAATTCATTAGTATGCTCTTTGATCTATTACGCCACATTCAGTGTGCTAGGAAGCAGCATTAAATAAACACAGTATCCAATTGGCTTTTTAGCGCGCTTTGTTTGTAACACTTTGCATCAATTATCTGGGTACTCTGTTGCTAGTTTGTAGACCACAATACTTACAGACCAATTATCCTGACCGTGTGGTCTATCATCATCCAGGCTTACAGCCTGTGTGATAAAAGCATACTACACCCCATACAGATCCTGCTACCCTAGCAGAAATAAACCCTATACTAGGGTGTCTATTCTAGTGTGTCTGAGGCTCTGATCTACCCCGGACTCTTTTAGAATGTGTATTATGTTTGTCTGCTATTCTGTGCACATTCGTTTGAATTAAAACCATTACATTTAAGTTTGAATTTTG
>NC_134495.1:41945563-41947908 GCF_040206685.1 Ascaphus truei
GGTACCTTTGGTGTTCTACATGTTCACACACACACACACACACACACACACACACACACACACACACACACACACACACACACACACACACACACACACACACACACACACACACACTCTCTCTCTCATACACACACACTCATACACACACACTCTCTGTGTGGGGTGGGGGGGGTAGCGGATACAGCCACAGGAGCGGAACCGGAGGGCAAGCAGGAAATCCCCTGCCCCGCGCGAGCAGCCACGGGGACAGGAGCGGAGACCAAAGGGGAAGCAGGTTGGGGGGGGGGGGGACATTCCCCGCTGTCATCTCCTGCCCCGCACGAGCAGCCACGGGGACAGGAGCGGAGACCAAAGGGGAAGCAGGTTTGGGGGGGGGGGGGACATTCCCCGCTGTCATCTCCTGCCCCGGGCGTGCAGCCACGGGGACAGGAGCGGAACCGGAGGGCAAGCGGGACGGGGGAGTGGGTGGGGGGGAAATCCCCTGCCGTCATCTCCTGCCCCGCGCGAGCAGCCACGGGGACAGGAGCGGAGACTGAGGGGATGAGGGGGGAAGCGCGAGCAGGAGACAGGGACCCGCGCACGCGAGGAGCAGCCATTACTTACCCCTGCAGAGAAGGGCTCCATTCCGCGTCACGGCCAATCAGCCAGGAAGATATTTTTATTTATTTATTTAAATTTGTGGGGGGGTGGGGAAGCGGAGACAGCCACGGGGACCGAGGGGAACACCCCTGCTGGCATCGGGAGCAGCCACGGGCACTGGGGGAAAGCGGGGACCGTAGGGCAACCGGGACGGGGGAACATCGCCCGCTGTCATCTCCTGCCCCGCGCGAGCAGCCACAGGGACAGGAGCAGAACCGGAGGGCAAGCGGGGCGGGGGGGGGGAGATGGGGGAGAAATCCCCTGCTGTCATCTCTTGCCCGACAGGAGCGGAGACTGGAGGGGATGAGGAGGGAAGCCGCGGGCAGGAGACGGCGACGGACTGCGCGCGCGAGGAGAAGCCATTACCCCTGCAGAGAAGGGCTCCATTCCGCGTCACGACCAATTGGCCAATCAGCCAGGAGGATATTTTTTTTGTTATTTTTTTTTTTTAATTTTTGAAAATTTGCGCAGAGCAGGGGGGAAAAGTAGCTGGCCACGGGCCAATTTCCGTTCGCGCCTGGCAAGTGGGCGACCGGGTTTGTCGAGCACTGTATATATATATATATATATATATATATATATATATATATGTGTGTGTGTGTGTGATATATGTGTGGTGTGTGTATATATATATGTCTGTGTGTGGTGTATGTGTTGTGTGTGTATATATATATATATGTATATATGTATATATGTGTGGTGTGTGTGTGGTGTGTGCGTGTGAATATATTTATCAAAGTTGCAGAAAAAAGGTAGGTGCAAAACAGCGCTAATGATATCAAATTAAATGTTCAGGCAGCCAGGTGAATGACTGGTGGTACAACCAGTCAGGGTGACAAAGTGAAAAAAAGGGATAACGGCGCCCAAAAAGGGTAAATACCAGATCAATGGAAAGTGTGACAGTCCAAATGCAGTCCTTGGGATGATGAATTGTGATGATTCTCACCTCAGCAGTATATATGTGGAAAAAGAAAAAAGAGAAGAAAACAGATAATAGTGCAGTAAATCAACACAGGGGGGGGGGGTGCACAGGTACTAACAATACGAAACATACAAGACATACAAACATAAAACACTAGCACGGCCTAAATATTAATAAAAAGCAAATTTATTATGGTGTGGAAGGTGCATAAACCGCATCCGGAGGGGTAAAATTACAACCCTACTCACAAGATGCTGGATAGGTATAAGCAACGAACTGATGCATGCAGCTGGGCTCTCAAGATGGCGACCGGAGCACTTTGGCTGGCGTCTACACGTGACCGGGATGCAAGACAGATGACTCAGATGACGGGGCCTCTGGGCGGACGTGACGTCTCCTCCGCTGTAATTCCACCACCGGCTCACAGGACTCCAGTCCTCCAGTCCTCCTCAGCAACCGCAATGCCGCCGCACATCGGTTTAAGCACTTTTGGAGACTGCAGATTTCTCCTTTGGGACTGCAGACTTCACCACGACCTGGAACACTCTAAAAACTCGAAACTTCCCGACGCGTTTCGTACGCGTTTCTTCACTTGAAGAAGTACGCGCATGCGTGTTTAAAATATTATATAATACACACACACACACACAGCTACCAAGTGACAAACACACACAGTGATACCCGCCTCCCAAGCACGCTTGCTGTCTCCTCTGCCAGGACAGCAAAAAGCTCCTGGTAGAGCGAGCGGCAGCAAGCAAGAGCGAGCAGCAGCACCTAAGCG
>NC_134495.1:41948108-41989724 GCF_040206685.1 Ascaphus truei
AGAGAGTGAGGTCAGAGAGAGAGAGTGTGAGGTCAGAGAGAGTGTGAGGTCAGAGAGAGAGTGAGGTCAGTGAGGTCAGAGAGAGAGAGTGTGAGGTCAGAGAGAGAGAGAGTGAGGTCAGAGAGAGAGAGTGTGAGGTCAGAGAGAGAGAGAGTGAGGTCAGAGAGAGAGAGTGTGAGGTCAGAGAGAGAGAGAGAGTGAGGTCAGAGAGAGAGAGTGAGGTCAGAGAGAGAGAGAGAGTAAGGTCAGAGAGAGAGAGTGAGGTCAGAGAGAGAGAGTGTGAGGTCAGAGAGAGAGAGTGTGGAGGTCAGAGAGAGAGAGTGTGGGTCAGAGAGAGAGAGAGAGTGAGGTCAGAGAGAGAGAGTGAGGTCAGAGAGAGAGAGTGAGGTCAGAGAGAGAGAGAGAGTGAGGTCAGAGAGAGAGAGTGAGGTCAGAGAGAGAGAGTGAGTCAGAGAGAGAGAGGAGGTCAGAGAGAGAGAGTGTGAGGTAAGAGAGAGAGAGTGTGAGGTCAGAGAGAGAGAGTGAGGTCAGAGAGAGAGAGAGAGAGTGAGGTCAGAGAGAGAGAGAGAGTGAGGTCAGAGAGAGAGAGAGTGAGGTCAGAGAGAGAGAGAGAGTAAGGTCAGAGAGAGAGAGAGTGAGGTCAGAGAGAGAGAGTGTGAGGTCAGAGAGAGAGAGAGTGAGGTCAGAGAGAGAGAGTGTGGGTCAGAGAGAGAGAGTGAGGTCAGAGAGAGAGAGTGAGGGTCAGAGAGAGAGAGTGAGGTCAGAGAGAGAGAGAGAGAGGTCAGAGAGAGAGAGAGTGAGGTCAAGAGAGTGAGGTCAGAGAGAGAGAGAGTGAGGTCAGAGAGAGAGAGTGAGGTCAGAGAGATGAGAGTGAGGTCAGAGAGAGAGAGTGAGGTCAGAGAGAGAGAGTGTGAGTCAGAGAGAGAGAGTGTGAGGTCAGAGAGAGAGAGTGTGAGGTCAGAGAGAGAGTGAGGTCAGAGAGAGAGAGAGTGAGGTCAGAGAGAGAGAGAGAGTGAGGTCAGAGAGAGAGAGTGAGGTCAGAGAGAGAGAGAGAGTAAGGTCAGAGAGAGAGAGAGTGAGGTCAGAGAGAGAGAGAGTGAGGTCAGAGAGAGAGAGAGTGAGGTCAGAGAGAGAGAGAGTGAGGTCAGAGAGAGAGAGTGAGGTCAGAGAGAGAGAGTGAGGTCAGAGAGAGAGAGTGAGGTCAGAGAGAGAGAGAGAGTGAGGTCAGAGAGAGAGAGAGTGAGGTCAGAGAGAGAGAGTGAGGTCAGAGAGAGAGAGAGTGAGGTCAGAGAGAGAGAGTGTGAGGTCAGAGAGAGAGAGAGTGAGGTCAGAGAGAGAGAGGTCAGAGAGAGAGAGAGTGAGGTCAGAGAGAGAGTGAGGTCAGAGAGAGAGAGAGTGAGGTCAGAGAGAGAGAGAGAGTGAGGTCAGAGAGAGAGAGAGTGAGGTCAGAGAGAGAGAGAGAGTGAGGTCAGAGAGAGAGAGAGTGAGGTCAGAGAGAGAGTGAGGTCAGAGAGAGAGAGAGAGTGAGGTCAGAGAGAGAGAGAGTGAGGGTCAGAGAGAGAGAGAGAGTGAGATCAGAGAGAGAGAGAGAGTGCAGAGAGAGAGTGAGGTCAGAGAGAGAGAGAGAGTGAGGTCAGAGAGAGAGAGAGAGTGAGGTCAGAGAGAGAGAGTGTGAGGTCAGAGAGAGAGAGAGAGAGTGCAGAGAGAGTGAGGTCAGAGAGAGAGAGAGAGAGAGAGAGAGAGTGAGGTCAGAGAGAGAGAGAGAGAGAGAGGTCAGAGAGAGAGAGAGAGAGTGAGGTCAGAGAGAGAGAGAGAGAGAGAGAGTGAGGTCAGAGAGAGAGAGTAAGGTCAGAGAGAGAGAGAGTGAGGTCAGAGAGAGAGAGTGAGGTCAGAGAGAGAGAGAGTGAGGTCAGAGAGAGAGAGTGAGGTCAGAGAGAGAGAGAGAGTGAGGTCAGAGAGAGAGAGAGAGTGAGGTCAGAGAGAGAGTGAGGTCAGAGAGAGAGAGAGAGTGAGGTCAGAGAGAGAGAGTGAGGTCAGAGAGAGAGAGAGAGTGAGGTCAGAGAGAGAGAGAGAGAGGCAGAGAGAGAGTGAGGTCAGAGAGAGAGAGAGAGAGTGAGGTCAGAGAGAGAGAGTGAGGTCAGAGAGAGAGAGAGTGAGGTCAGAGAGAGAGAGAGAGTAAGGTCAGAGAGAGAGAGAGTGAGGTCAGAGAGAGAGAGTGTGAGGTCAGAGAGAGAGAGTGTGAGGTCAGAGAGAGAGAGAGTGTGGGTCAGAGAGAGAGAGTGAGGTCAGAGAGAGAGAGTGAGGTCAGAGAGAGAGAGTGAGGTCAGAGAGAGAGAGAGTGAGGTCAGAGAGAGAGAGAGTGAGGTCAGAGAGAGAGTAAGGTCAGAGAGAGAGAGAGTGTGGTCAGAGAGAGAGAGTGTGAGGTCAGAGAGAGAGAGTGTGAGGTCAGAGAGAGAGAGAGTGAGGTCAGAGAGAGAGAGTGAGGTCAGAGAGAGAGAGAGAGAGAGTGAGGTCAGAGAGAGTGAGATCAGAGAGAGAGAGTGAGGTCAGAGAGAGAGAGAGAGAGAGAGAGTGAGGTCAGAGAGAGAGAGAGAGTGAGGTCAGAGAGAGAGAGAGAGAGAGAGTGAGGTCAGAGAGAGAGAGAGAGAGGTCAGAGAGAGAGAGAGAGTGAGGTCAGAGAGAGAGAGTGAGGTCAGAGAGAGAGAGAGAGAGAGAGTGAGGTCAGAGAGAGAGAGAGAGTGAGGTCAGAGAGAGAGAGAGTGAGGTCAGAGAGAGAGAGAGAGTGAGGTCAGAGAGAGAGAGAGAGAGAGTGAGGTCAGAGAGAGAGAGAGAGAGAGTGAGGTCAGAGAGAGAGAGAGAGTGAGGTCAGAGAGAGAGAGAGAGAGTGAGGTCAGAGAGAGAGAGAGAGAGAGTGAGGTCAGAGAGAGAGAGAGAGAGTAAGGTCAGAGAGAGAGAGAGAGTGAGGTCAGAGAGAGTGAGGTCAGAGAGAGTGAGGTCAGAGAGAGAGAGAGTGAGGTCAGAGAGAGAGAGAGTGAGGTCAGAGAGAGAGAGTGAGGTCAGAGAGAGAGAGAGAGTGAGGTCAGAGAGTGAGGTCAGAGAGAGAGAGAGTGAGGTCAGAGAGAGAGAGTGAGGTCAGAGAGAGAGAGAGAGTGAGGTCAGAGAGAGAGAGAGAGAGTGCAGAGAGAGAGTGAGGTCAGAGAGAGAGAGAGTGAGGTCAGAGAGAGAGAGAGAGTGAGGTCAGAGAGAGAGAGAGTGAGGTCAGAGAGAGAGAGAGAGTGCAGAGAGAGAGTGAGGTCAGAGAGAGAGAGAGAGAGAGAGTGAGGTCAGAGAGAGAGAGAGAGAGGTCAGAGAGAGAGAGAGAGAGTGAGGTCAGAGAGAGAGAGAGAGAGAGTGAGGTCAGAGAGAGAGAGAGAGAGAGTGAGGTCAGAGAGAGAGAGAGAGTGAGGTCAGAGAGAGAGAGTGAGGTCAGAGAGAGAGAGAGTGAGGTCAGAGAGAGAGAGAGTGAGGTCAGAGAGAGAGTGAGGTCAGAGAGAGTGAGGTCAGAGAGAGAGAGAGAGAGAGAGAGAGTGAGGTCAGAGAGAGAGAGAGAGTGAGGTCAGAGAGAGTGAGGTCAGAGAGAGAGAGAGTGTGAGGTCAGAGAGAGAGAGAGAGGTCAGAGAGAGAGAGAGAGTGAGTGAGGTCAGAGAGAGAGAGAGAGTGAGGTCAGAGAGAGAGAGAGTGAGGTCAGAGAGAGAGAGAGAGTGAGGTCAGAGAGAGAGAGAGAGAGTGAGGTCAGAGAGAGAGTGAGGTCAGAGAGAGAGAGAGAGAGTGAGGTCAGAGAGAGAGAGAGAGTGAGGTCAGAGAGAGAGAGAGAGTGAGGTCAGAGAGAGAGAGTGAGGTCAGAGAGAGAGAGAGTGAGGTCAGAGAGAGAGAGAGTGAGGTCAGAGAGAGAGAGAGTGAGGTCAGAGAGAGAGAGAGAGAGGTCTGAGCGAGAGAGGTCTGAGAGAGAGAGAGAGAGAGAGAGAGAGTGAGGTCAGAGAGAGTGAGGTCAGAGAGAGAGAGTGAGGTCAGAGAGAGAGTGAGGTCAGAGAGAGAGAGTGCGGTCAGAGAGAGAGGTCAGAGAGAGAGTGAGGTCAGAGAGAGTTAGAGTGTTTGAGAGAGAGTGAGAGTGTCTGAGAGAGACACCAACTGTGCACTGCAACTGTTAGGTATGTATATACACCTTTGTTTTTACTTTGGGCGCCGCGTAAAAATCCTGATCGCCTTGGGGAGCCTTGAACCGAAAAAGTTTGGGAACCACTGCAATAGACAGAATTGGTGGGGAGGGCACTGAATAGATTGAGTATAGAGCTATTAACAAGAGACGTGTCCCTCTTACTGCAAAGCAACAAATCTGCAGGAACATGAGACATATCAACTGTGTCTCTTACTCTGCACAGTGATATTTATTACTGTCTCTCATTATGTAGGATTGTATTGTTGTGAAGAAGCACGGTGAGCATGTCACAGACAGCAGCTGTCCCTGTGTGCCAGAAATATTCTGAAGGACCCAGAGACGCATCATGGAGAATCCAACTAACTCCCTGATACATGAGAGAAACACTGACAAGAAGCTGATGTCTGAGAAGATCCTGGAACACACCAACATCATCATTCACCTGCTGACTGGAGAGGTGAGGGCTGCTGGGCAGCGTTAGATATTCAACATAGGAGAAGTCATCCCTGCTCTACCTTAATATTCTTAAATCACAGTATGAGAAGAACGGCGGTGCACTGGGAAAAACAAATATATTAGCAAAAAGTGATCAAGAGGTGATCACCAAAAGGTTCCCATTCACTTGCACTCAGCCTATTTATAATATATAACTGAACTGTAGGTGTACAGAAAGCGCATTGATAAATGCAAACACCAGGGAGGTAAGTACAGAAAAATAATAAAATTTTATTAAACTCATCTAATCAAAAAATATAAACATATACACTCTAATAAAAGGTTTAAAACCAACGTCTCTGTTATTTACACAGTATCTACCAGACTCTGCACATACATTCAAAGCAGAGTGCCAAATGTCCACTTTATAATATTAATTGATATATATGCACAACAGTCTGGGAAGTACCCAAAAGTGGGTTATGGCATGGAGAAAAGTATCAAGATGGTTGCTACTGATGGTTTCAATATTTGAAACAAAATCAGGTATAGTGTTGCAATCCTGACAGTTCAAAGTGTGTGTCTGCTTGTGATTGCAGCAGTGAGTCCTACACATCCAACAGTATTGCTGTGTTCGTTCGGCAGATGTACATACAGCATGATCCGACAAATATTTGTGATGTTCACATTAAATATATGTTTGTCTTCATTTGTGCAATATGATCAAAACGGTGGATCGTGCAGTGCCGTCAGGGCTGTTTCTAAGGTCAGCCGCCACAAATAAATTTCAGGAAACACTAACCTTGCTGTTCACAACATGTGTTCACCACAATTAAATATCAAAAGTAGCAACTTATACATCAATGAAACGCTGTCTAAGCTGTTAGCCAACAGCTTTCTCAGACAAATGTCAGGATGTGGCTAGAAAGCGCAAATAGAGTGTCACATAGTATACATGGGGTTAATACCCTCGTGGCATGTATCACTCCTAATGCCTTAGTGGTATAGTATGGCTAGGTATTTGTGCGTTGTGTGAAAGTGTATAGAGCCATACAACCATAATTCTCCATGTCTCCATGTCTCTGCTGTTAGTTCAGTGTACTTTATTTCACTGTATTTTGTCTGTGACTGTCTTATTTATGAGTGTGTACCGGTTTGTGTGTGTGTGTTGCAATCTGTCCAGCGCGTGTGTCTGCAGTGGTCTGTCCCATATGTGTCCTGTTCGCACATTTGTAAGGGCTTCGGTAACTGAGCATTATGAATAGGGGGCGTCCAGAGAAAAAAGGTTTGGAACCTCTGCTCTAAAATATCCCGTCCTGAGTGACAGAGATGAGCCTCTGGTTGCCCGGCTCTGTAACTTGTTTCTTGTTCCTGACATAAACCTCACAACAAAAACACAAAGTGTAACTTGAGCTCCTGTTTGCTGGATCCAAACATGACTGACATCTCTATTAGAA
Source organism: Ascaphus truei (assembly GCF_040206685.1). Lineage (NCBI taxonomy): Eukaryota > Metazoa > Chordata > Amphibia > Anura > Ascaphidae > Ascaphus > Ascaphus truei. Next base: position 41,954,196 of record NC_134495.1, read on the forward strand.
TAACAGAAAACTTCCTCTTACCCAGTGAGCTGAGGTTCTGGTGATTCTCCATCATCATGTCCTTGTAACGCTCCCTGTGTCCTTCTAAATACTCCCACTCCTCCATGGAGAAATACACAGCAACATCATCACACTTTATAGGTACCTGAAACACAGAGAACCCCCCACTCAGTACCCAGATATAATAATTGGTCCTGTAAGAATCTTTTCTTATGGAAAGCCAGGTGAGCAAGACGGAACATGTGATACACAGTACACTGAACTAACAGCAGAGACATGGAGACATGGAGAATTACTTTTGTATGGCTCTATATACTTTCACACAACGCACAAATGCCTAGCCATACTATACCACTAAGGCATTAGGAGTGATACATGCCACGAGGATATTAACCCCATGTATACTACGTGACACTCTATTTGCGCTTTCTAGCCACATCCTGACATTTGTCTGAGAAAGCTGTTGGCTAACAGCTTAGACAGCGTTTCATTGATGTACTGTATAGGTTGCTACTTTTGATATTTAATTGTGGTGAACACATGTTGTGAACAGCAAGGTTAGTGTTTCCTGAAATTTATTTGTGGCGGCTGACCTTAGAAACAGCCCTGACGGCACTGCACGATCCACCGTTTTGATCATATTGCACAAATGAAGACAAACATATATTTAATGTGAACATCACAAATATTTGTCGGATCATGCTGTATGTACATCTGCCGAACGAACACAGCAATACTGTTGGATGTGTAGGACTCACTGCTGCAATCACAAGCAGAAACACACTTTGAACTGTCAGGATTGCAACACTATACCTGATTTTGTTTCAAATATTGAAACCATCAGTAGCAACCATCTTGATACTTTTCTCCATGCCATAACCCACTTTTGGGTACTTCCCAGACTGTTGTGCATATATATCAATTAATATTATAAAGTGGACATTTGGCACTCTGCTTTGAATGTATGTGCAGAGTCTGGTAGATACTGTGTAAATAACAGAGACGTTGGTTTTAAACATTTTATTAGAGTGTATATGTTTATATTTTTTGATTAGATGAGTTTAATAAAATGTTATTATTTCTCAGTGTTAGATATTACCTCCTTTCTCAGCCTTTTCGTGAGCAAACTGTTCTATGTATCTGTATTCTCCTCTCTGCCTTGCTCACCTGGCTTTCTATAAGGAAGAGATTCTTACAGGACCAATTATTATATCTGGATACTGAGTGGGGGATTCTCTGTGTTTCAGGTACCTATAAAGCTTGATGATGTTGCTGTGTATTTCTCCATGGAGGAGTGGGAGTATTTAGAAGGACACAAGGAGCGTTACAAGGACGTGATGATGGAGAATCACCAGAACCTCAGCTCACTGGGTAAGAGGAGGTTTCCTGTTATTCTAATAGAGATGTCAGTCATGTTTGGATCCAGCAAATAAGAGCTCAAGTTACACTTTGTGATTTTGTTGTGAGGTCTATGTCAGGAACAAGAAACAAGTTACAGAGCCGGAAACAGAGGTTCATCTCTGTCACTCAGGACGGGATATTTTAGAGCAGAGGATCCCAACCTTTTTTCTCTCGAGGCTCCGTATTCATAATGCTCGGTTGCCAATTTCCATACAATAGTGCGAACAGGACACACACAAGACAGACCACTACACACAAATAGAAATGTAAAACAGTCACAGAAAAAAGACAGAGAGGCACCACAGGAAGACATATACACATAGTAAAGACAAACACATGAGAACAGACGTACATACACACCACATGAGAACAGATACACATAGAAAAGTACTACACACTCATCAAAGGAGAACAGATACACACAGCATAGATGCACCCACACACAACAGACACACACCACCGGAGAAGATATATACACAGGACAGAAGAATAAATCAACACAGGGCAAAGACACAACACCGGAGAAGATACACACACACACACCACAATAGCAGATACACACACAATAGCAGATACACACACAGTGGAGAACAGATACACATAAAACCCATACATACACCACAGGTTAGATACACAAGATAGAAACACACACCACAGGAGAACAAATACTGTCCCGGCCAGCTTTATACTAAAGCTTGCCGGGTGTATCGCGGGCTGACAGCGGGGCTTTTCTCCGTTTAAAACGGAGTTTCCCGCGCGGCGGCCGCTGCAATAGATAAGCGCTAATGGTGCTTATTATTGAAAGCGCCCGAGGCACGGGAAAACCAGCCGAAAATGGCCGAAGACTGCCGCGCACCGTCCGTGGCTATTTTTAAGCCGCGGAGGCAACCGCATTAGCTTAAAGCTGGCCGGCACAGTTCACACACAGAGAACAGGTACACACAGAGCAGATACACACACCACAGAAGAACAGATACACAAAGGACAGACACACATATGAGAGCAGATACACAAACAGGACGGACTCACACACACAGGAAGTTATACACAGTGGAGAACATGTACACACAGGACATTCAGACCACAGGTCAGATACACACACACACACACACACACACACACACACACACACACATACAAGAACAGATATAGACATACACACACCACAAGAGAACAGATACACCCAGGACAGACACACACCCACATATATAGGAGAAAAGACACATACACACAGTAGAATAGCTATGTACAGACAGAGACCCACGAGATAACGTGGCAATATATTCCATAGCACTGATTTTACAATAGGGTTGGAGGACAAAAACAATAAAATAACAAACATAGACATACATTGTTACAGTAGGTAAGGAGAGCCCAATCTATAAGGCAGAGTAACTGGAAACATAAGGTACAGCGGATAAGAAGGTTGGTATGTGTTGGGTAGCTGCTTGTTAATAGAAGGAGTTGGTATTGGAGAAGTAAGTGGGATTATGCTGAGGTAGAGCTGTGAGAGCAGGTAATGGATAACATATTTCAGAAGCATATTGAAGCATTTCCATCTTCACACAAGACCAATAACAGAACAGCTGTAATAGCTGCAAATAGCTGACACCCTTTGCCGGCCATTTGACCCCTACAGCAGACATGTAGAGGGGAGAGGCTGACAAACTCCAGGTCTTTAAAGTTGTCTATTTCTTCCTCATGTTAACGCTGTCCATGCTGACTTAATGGACAGGAACATTTAAGGTATATTGGAGAGACCCCCTTAGGGTGCTGCCTTTGGTGGGACTCAGGTGTTAAAAGAATCGTGTTCACATGCTCCTGATGCCACCTCGTATTGACCGCATTAAAAAGCGGTAGCCAATCAGAATGGAAGAAACTGCCCAGCCCCGTAACAACTGCCCTGCTTTCTCCCTGCTCCTTACCCTTTGGATCCTCCCACGGCTCCCCAGGGTAGATCACAAACACACACATGCATTGTCAGGGGTTCTCTCACAGTATGTATTCTTGTCTGATTCCCACCACAAGGAGTCAGGACATACATTCTGTTGGCATTTATTCTGTGCCCAGTATTTGTTGTGGGCTCCAGGGTGCTATTTATGAGGGTCAGTTATACATGTGAGACTTTTTATTTAGCTTGCCTAACTTAACTCACTGTGCTCCAAGAAGTACTCAAACACGTCAGTTGTCAGAACCAATTTTAGTAAACGTGCAGAAAATAGCTAAACAAAAAGCAAATTAGCCCCTAAGTTGCTTTCAATTTTGTCACAGTACTACTATAGCTTACAGTACATTCCATGTGCAATTTTGGACAAGTTTTATAGTAATTGAAATGTTGAACCAGGATTGTTAAATGATATTTATGCTATTGATTAACTTTTTGTTTCTTACAGTACATTTATTTCCAACAGAAAAATCCATGAGCAGAAGTACACCTGCAGGATGGCACACTCCTCTTTGCTCTCCAAATCCTGTAAATGAAGATAACAGTGTTGTTAAAAGTAATAAAGGAGCAAATTACTTGATGCAAAATAACCCCAGTAAGAGACAGAGAAAAGCTGTGAGAATTATGGCTGAGGAATCAGGCTCACGTGAAGAAGAAAATCCCACAGTCTCCCACATTTCTACAATGAAAGAACATGAATATGCATCTGCTCATATTAAGAAGTGGGACAAAGGAAACACTAATGCACAGAAAAATCACAAAAACCTGTCAGTAATGAAGTATAAGTGCAGTGAATGTGGTAACAACTTTAATAATAAATCAGATTATACAATTCACCAAAGAATACACACTACAGAAATGCTGCATAAGTGTTCTGAATGTGATCAATGCTTTAATATTAACTCAGCTCTTGTTAAACATCAGACTATTCACAAGGGAGTGAAGTTGTTTCCTTGCTCTGAATGTGGGAAGCACTTTTCTTATAAGTCATATCTTTTAAAACATCAGAGAATTCACAGAGCAAAGAAACTATTTTCTTGTTCTAAATGTGAGAAATGTTTTTTCCAGAACTCACAGCTTGTTATTCATCAGAGAAGTCACACGGAAGAGAGACTTTTTGTTTGCTCTGAATGTGGCAAATCTTTTGCCCAGAACTCGCGTCTTGTTATACATCAGAGAATTCACACAGGAGAGAAGCCATATGTTTGCTCTGAATGTGGGAAATGTTTTTCTTATAAGTCAAATCTAGTTAAACATCAGATCATTCACACAGGAGAGAAGTCATTTGTTTGCTCTGATTGTGGGAAATGTTTTTTACGTAAGGCAAATCTAGTTCAACATTATGTAATTCACACAGGAGAGAAACCATTTGTTTGCTCTGAATGTGGGAAATGTTTTTCCCACAGCTCAGGTCTTGTTAAACATCAGATAATTCACATGGGAGAGAGACCATTTTTTTGCTCTGAATGTGGGAAACGTTTTTCTTGTAAGAAAAGTCTAGTTAAACATCAGATAATTCACACAGGAGATAAGTCATTTGTTTGCTCTGATTGTGGGAAATTATTTTTACGTAAGAAAGATCTAGTTCAACATCATGTATTTCACACAGGAGAAAAACCATTTGTTTGCACCGAATGTGGGAAATGTTATTCCCACAGCTCAGGACTAGCTAAACATCAGATAATTCACACAGGAGAAAAGACATTTGTTTGCTCTGATTGTGGGAAATGGTTTTACCGTAAGGCAGATCTAGTAAAACATAATGTAATTCACACAGGAGAGAAACCATTTGTTTGCTCTGAATGTGGCAAATGTTTTTCCTTCCACTCAGAACTTGTTAGACATCAGAAATCACACATGAAAGAAATTAATTGCTCCTAATGTGGGAAATCTTTTACCGAAAGTTCAGAGCTTATTAAACATCAGAGACACCACACAGAAAAATATATAGCTTTAAAAATAACACCATGAGTCATTGATTTTTGCTCTCAGAAAGTTGAAAACATTAAGGTCCTTCTGTGATGGAAGCGGCCCTTAAATAAAGGTTATGCACAGCCTGCATCCTCTTTGCCCATCGGGTACCTTCATTCTGGAGTGAAATAAAAGTAAAAATGTATTTAGAATAGGATATATCTTTTGAAGTGCAACTTCTTTGCTGGCAGTGGCAACTCCAAAAAACTCGACCTCAGATGAAAATTATAACAGAAGTGAGTGACTGCGCATGTGCAGAATCGTCCTTGAGCATGTGCAGAAGACAAACTTTGCCTATCATAGTCGTTCCTCTGCACATGCACAAACGTGGCCTTTCCTGTGCACATGCACAGACGCAGCCGTTCCTTTTCTTTGCACATAAGACAACCCCTCTACACCACACACACACTCTAAATATAGAAGAGTAAATTTAAAAAAAACATTGAAAATCTACCTTTTACAATAAACAAACACCCCAATGCAAAACATGCAAGGTACGTTCACACACATGCACTATACATATAGAAGTACAAATAGCAAAAACATTGAAAAATCACCCATTTTCTAACAAAACAAACCCAAGCACGAAACATGCAAGGTGTGTAAACATATACTGTAATACATGACATATATATATTTACAGTGTTCGACAAACCTATACATTTGCTCGCCCCGGGCGAGTGGATTTAACCCCCGGGCGAGTAAATATTGGCCCAAGCAGCACACGTTTGGTACTAGGTGGCGAGTAGATTTTTTGGTGATTTGTCAACCACTGTACACTGGCGACACACTTTATTCGAGCTCGGCTAGTCCCACGAATTCGGGTATACCCTGGTGTATTGAGGTTTGTGACTGTTTTCTGCCCGAGTGCATTGGGTTATTTTCCAGGCAGGGATTGAAGCATTTTATTCCCGCTGGCTGCAATACTGCACAGTATATATATATATACTGTATTACAATTCATGAATTTATGGCATCTGGTAGACACACGAAGCATTGCAGCCTATTAAATCCTAATCATTATCATTTAAGAGATCAGCCGCCCGTCAGCCAGGCATGAACCCAGGCTGGGAAGGCAAATGCAACGGGGCTTGTCAGAGGTGAGGAGCGGCGCATTCCAGGTATCTGCCAGGTACATACTGGGTATTTGCTCGAATAAAGTGTGTCGGTGCAGTATATATATATATATATATATATATATATATATATATATATATATATATATATATATATATATATATATATTAAACACACAAACCCAGCAAGCTCAAACGCCCACACCCTCCTAATATTGACTATATGTAATGCCACATAGAGTGCAACTGGGCTGTGGCACATGAATATAGGAAAACACAGGGGGTGCCCAGTGCTACATCCAAATGACAAAACATACATGGTAATAATTACAAGAAATGATGCTTCAATACTAATAACATTGCTAATGCTAATAATAAAAAATGGTTTTTTAGTTAGAAATTTTGGCCAAAACATCATAAGCTTGCACACCAAACGTCAAGGTAAACCATAATAAGTGCAAGTCCTACACTACACTGCATTTGTTGTCATTTGGATGTAGCACTGGGCACCCCCTGTGTTTTCCTATATTCATGTGCCACAGCCCAGTTGCACTCTATGTGGCATTACATATAGTCAATATTAGGAGGGTGTGGGCGTTTGAGCTTGCTGGGTTTGTGTGTTTAATTAATTTCTGACTGGTATCAGTTGTATGGAGGTTGTGGCACCTCCCCCAGAGCTCACGTCAACTCCCCCTTTTCAATGGTGGAGTGTCTCATCTTGCTGCAGGTAATGAATCTATTATGGTTCTTCCCCCTCATACAGAGGTAAAAGGAAGGGTTCTGCATAGGCCCTGTTTTCCTGTGTGTAGCTGTGCTGGAGCCTGCTTCTCTTCCACTCAGAGCTCCCAGGCAATTGCTGAAGAATCAGGTTGTATTCTTTCTTTTTGGTATACTTTGGTGTGGATCTGTGGGGGAGTATACTGTGAGTATACAGTGGTTTTTGTAGAGGGTTTGGGTGTTTTTTTCAGGTTTAAAAACCGTTTTTGTTTTCACCCAGAGGCTGCTGTATTTCAACCCAGCAAAGTTGCACTTTGGCTGGCAGAAATTGCAGTCTCAACCCCTCTCCCCTCCCCCACCTCTGGTTGTTTTTTACTTCCAGTTTTCACTTTAATTTAAGCCTGATTTCTTTCTTTTTCATTTGCAATTGAGAGCTCTGTGTCTTACTTTAAGACCTTCTTTTTTGTGTGTAGTTTCTTGTAAGAGAGAGAGAGTTAAATAATTAAGGGGAGAAAGAGAAGATTACAGCAGGTTTTAAAATCTGTTTTCATTCCCTCCCTGTGCAGAGAGATAGTTAATTGGTTTAAAGAAACAGTTACCTCTCTGCATCTCTCTCCCTAAGCACTATTTCCTCCCCTTACTTAGAGGCTTATTTCATCATGCCTGGGGGGAACAGGACTAGTGCAGCAACAGGGGCCACACCTGGACATCGGACTCCTAAAACTGGGGCCCCTAGGAGTAACAACCATAGCCCAAGGCCTGGTACTTCCAGTGCCCTGGCCACACCTCCCCCAGCTCCTCTTGTCAGTTTAACCCCTGCAGTCCCAGGTTCAACTTGGGTGCAGGTGGCAGCTGCAGGCGTCGGCCCCGGCAATAACAATGCTGGGGCCACACCCTCTCTGAGCAGGAAGCTTGGGGTGAGGTGCCCAATGTCACCTGGCCTTAGCATGGAGATTTATGTTAGGGCTGTGGCAGACGTTGTGGGTCCCTCTGCTGTAGTGGCGGCCAGCAAGATGTACGGGAGGGGCATTTTCTTTCTCCGTACGCTGGCTGCCACGCACACCCTGGTGCAGAAAGGCATCAGTGTAGGGGGGACCTACATCCCCGTAGAGCCCATGGAGGGGTTAGGCACTAGGATTATTCTCTCCAATGTGCCCCCCTTCATCCCAGATAGCCTCATGCGGCTGCACCTGCAAGTCCTGGGAGACATTAAGTCTCCCATAACAAAAATTCCGCTGGGCTGCAGGGATAGAGCGCTGAGGCACGTGCTCTCATTTAGGCGGCAGCTACAAGTGCAGCTGCCGGGGAGCACAGAATCTGTGGAGGGTTCTTTTAGGGTGCCCTACGAGGGCATACTGTACACAGTGTTCTATGGCACGGAGGGAATTAGATGTTATCTGTGCAAGGAGCTGGGGCACACTCGTAGGAGTTGCCCCAAAGGGAACAGAGGACCTATCCCAACTCCTACACCCACCCCTCCCTCTGCCAAGACACCCCGTACCGCTGTGCCCACCACAGCGGGGCCCTCAGGGGCCCAGGTCCCTCCTGGGACCACAAGAGATGTTGCTGTCCCATCTGAAACAGTGACTTCTGTACCTCTCCCTGGAGAGCGGAGAGAAGGTGAGGGGGTCACCCTGGAGCGACCACCCTCTGTTATCACTGTCTCCCCCCAGGGGGAAATACCCTGTGCCACTGCGCCCACCGCGGTGGAGCCCTTGGGGGCCCAGCCCCCCCCCTGGGATCACAGCAGATGTTGCTGCCCCATCTCGGGCGGTGACATCTGCACCTCTCCCCCAAAGAGGGAGAAAGGAAAGCCCTTGAGGGCCCAGGCCCCCCCTGGGACCACAGAAGATGTCACGGGCCCATCTCAAACAGTGACATCTGAACCTCTCCCCAAAGAACAGAGGGAGAAGGAAAAGACCTCAAGGGCCCAGGTCCCCCCTGGGATCACAGAAGATGTCACTGCCTCAACTCAAACAGTGACATCTGAACCTCTCCCCCCTACAAAGAGGGAGAAAGGTAAAGTCACCCCACAACAGTCACCCTCTGTTGTCGCTGTCCCCCCCCAAGAACACCTTACCCCCAATTTAAGCACCGTACAGAGTGTGGGGGAGCAGGAGGAAGCTCCTGTTATGGAGGTAGCGGCACTCTCTCCTGCGGAATCAATCCCCAGAAAGAGCAAAATTAAAACAAATAAGAGGGTGATTGAGGAGGCAGAGGAGGGTGAACCGTATTACGTTTACTCTCTGAAGTCTCTGAAGCGGAACGTAACATCAGTTCCGCAAAAGGTGGTCCTGTCCGGCCCACTGGTTACGATTAGCCAGTGTAAACCGGATCCTACACACGTACAGCCCCCCCCCCTTCGAATTTCTGGAGGGAATACAACTGAAGGTACCCGGCGTCTCTGGGGTGGAAGGCCAAAATGCTCAGCAGCATGAGGCCTTGCCCATAGATATAGACGTTGGGGTGCCTCTCAACGCCCCTCCCGGTTGGAGAGCATCCCCAGGAGAATTGTGCTTCGGTGAATTTGCCTTGCCGAATGCACCTATCTTTGGAGCCAGCCAAGATCCCCCTCCGGCTGTACCGCCTTCGAGTGTCGCACCTGAGGCGGAGTCAGGTTTTGCGTCACAAGAAGTAGGGGATGGGCTAGGGCTGACCCCCATGGTTGAGGATGGAGAGGGGGAGGCAGGTGTAGGTAGGGAGGCTTTAGTGAGCACTTCGGATTTCAACTGGAGGCTATCTGACGTGAGCCCTTTTAGTGGGGAGTTTTGGTCTTTGTCAAAGATGACTGCCAGGCTAGACTCTCTCCTTGGGGTGCCTACAGAAGAGTGCCCTCCCGTGATTGAGGCGGAAGCCCCTAACATTCCGTTTACTTACACGGCGATAGAGGAGACCAGGAGGGTAATGGGTACCTTTTTTGTTCAAAAGGTCACTCCAGAAACCGCTGCCTCTGCCATGCCGCCACCAGATACCCCTGAACATCCTACCCCGGGGTTGGAAGTGGAGGTTTTAGTGGACCCCCTCGTGGAAACACTGAAGGGGGTACCCACTCTAGGACTGAGAGAGACCCCCGCAGGGGAGGGTGAGGGTCTTGAGCCTTTCAGTCAAGAGGAGCTTAGGGAGTTGGGGCTCAGTGAGGAGTCTTCTGGCACCGTGGAGTCGGTGGACTCTTTGACCCCTGTTATCCCTGCCCAGGAGCTAGATGCTTTCCTAGAGGATACCCTCCACAAGCAAAAAAACTTGAAGGTGAAGTTGGCCCTTGAGAAGTGGAAAGATGCCTCGGTCATTCTCCATTCTCTTGGAGCTTACATCAGGGCCAATCACAAGGCCAAAATCTCCGGGGCTATCCATATTCGTGTCCTGAAGTTTGAAAAAGTGGTGCGAGACCACGTAAAGGCTTCTAGGGGTATAGTACCCTGAGCACCTGTGGGGAACCAAAAAACTCCTGATTACCAATGGCGTTAAGCATCGGTACGCTAAATGTTAACGGCTGTAAGGATGGGTTTCGCAGGTTCCAGGTACTCTCCTTTTTGCAGAAGGGGAAGTATTCTGTGAGTTTCCTGCAGGAAACCCATACCACTCCAGAGGCTGAAGCCAGCTGGCATTTGGAGTGGCGAGGCAGTGTCTTCTTCAGCCATCTCACTTCAACATCTAGTGGGGTGGTGACCCTGTTCTCTGAGTCTTTTCAACCAGAGCTGCTGCTTGCCGAAGCTGTTGTTCCAGGTCGCCTGTTGCATATCAGGGTCCAACACGAGGACCACACGTTTAATTTCCTGAACGTGTATGCTCCTGCCACCGGACCCCTGAGAAGGCAGTTCTTCGTCAGAATGTCTGAATACCTGGAGACAGTCGACGCGGACGAATACGTGGTGCTCGGGGGTGATTTTAACTGTACCCTCGAGGCTCGGAAAGACCGGAATGGTCCGGAGCCACACCCGTGTTCTGCGTCGGCCTTGCGGGAGGTCATCACCCGCTACTCCTTGGTAGACGTCTGGCGAGAACAACATCCTGAGGCATCCACTGAGTTCACCCATGTTAGGGTGTTTAGGGGTGAACGGATGTCCTGGTCCCGGATCGACAGGCTGTATATTTCCAGCCACAGCCTGTCGCGAGCCCAGTCCAGTGCCATTAGGCTGGCGCCGTTTTCGGACCACAATTGTGCGTCCGTGACGCTGATGCTGCTACCTGCAGCACCTTCGGCCGCTTATTGGCATTTCAACAATACGTTGTTGGAGGACAAGGGGTTTGCGACGGCAGTCCGAGACTTTTGGATGGCCTGGAGAGGTTGCAGGTCAGACTTTGCCACGTTAGAGCAGTGGTGGGATGTGGGCAAGGTTCATCTGCGCCTCGTATGTCAGGAGTACACCAGAGGTGCCAGCGGGCGGCGCAATGCTGAGATCGAGGCCCTCAGGGAGGAGGTGCTTGATCTCGAGAAGCGGCTGTCTGTGGCGGGAGACCAATACCTGCAGAGTATGTACGTGGAGAGGAAGTGCGCTCTCCGGGACTTGGAAGATCGGAGAGCTCGGGGGGCGTATGTGCGATCCCTCATCAACTTCCTTCGAGAGATGGATCGCGGGTCGCGCCTCTTCTACACACTGGAGAAAAAGAGGGGAAACCGTAGACATATCACATGCCTGTTGGCAGAGGACGGTACCCCTCTGACTGACCCGGAGAGCATCCGGGACAGAACCCGGAGATTCTATGTAGATCTTTTCTCTCCAGAGTCCATCCAGCCAGATAAATGCAGGGTCTTATGGGAGGGGCTTCCCACGGTCGGTGAGGATGGAAGGGAGCGGCTTGAGTTACCTTTGACTCTGGCCGAGCTCTCTGAAGCCCTCAGTCTCATGTCCCGCGGAAAAGCGCCGGGGCTAGACGGGCTGACTGTGGAGTTCTTCCGGTTTTTCTGGGAGATGCTGGGACCTGATTTCACCGAGGTCTTAGCCGAAGCCCTGGAGATCGGTGAGATGCCACTTTCGTGTCGGCGGGCAATACTGTCTTTGCTGCCGAAGAAGGGGGATCTCCGTCAGATCTCTAATTGGCGACCGGTCTCACTGCTCAGCACGGACTATAAGATCGTAGCCAAAGCGCTTTCGCTGAGGCTCAAGTCCGTGCTGGCAGAGGTGATTCACCCCGACCAGTCCTATACTGTCCCGGGCCGGAGCATTCATGACAACATTTTTCTGGTCCGGGACCTGATGCACTACGCGCAGAGGACTGGTCTATCACTCGCCTTCCTGTCCCTAGATCAGGAGAAGGCATTTGACAGAGTGGATCACCGTTACCTTATGCAGACCCTGCGGGCGTTTGGCTTCGGCCCACAATTTGTGGGCTTTCTCCAGATGCTGTACGCTTCTGCAGAGTGTCTGGTGAAGATTAACTGGTCCCTGACGGCACCTTTTGTGTTTGGTCGGGGAGTGCATCAAGGGTGCCCCCTGTCTGGGCAACTGTACGCACTGGCCATTGAGCCCTTCCTCTGCCTACTGAGGAAGAGGCTTACCGGGCTGGTGCTGCGGGAGCCCGACATGCGGGTAGTCCTGTCGGCTTATGCCGATGATGTGCTCCTCGTGGCCCAGGACCTAGATGATCTAGAGCGGGCACAGGAGTGCCAAGAGGTCTACACCGCGGCCTCTTCTGCTCGGATCAACTGGTCCAAATGCTCCGGCATCTTGGTGGGTCCCTTACAGGTGGACTCTTTGCCCCCCGCGTTTCGTAATATCTCGTGGGGGAGCGATACTCTCAAATATTTGGGAGTCTACCTGTCTGCTGCGGAAGACCCAGCCCCAGAAAACTTCAGTGATCTTGAGGAACGAGTCATTGCTCGTCTGGGGTCTTGGGTGTATCTGTCGAGGATGCTTTCCCTTAGGGGAAGAACCCTGGTAATCAATCAGCTGGTGGCCAGTCAGCTTTGGTACCGGCTGATAGCCATGGGTCCGACCCCCGAATTTATCAACAAGATCCAGAGGAAGTTGATGGATTTTCTCTGGATGGGGAAGCATTGGGTCTCTGCGGGAGTTGCGTGTCTCCCTTTGGAGGAGGGTGGACAGGGAGTGGTGTGTGTCCGCTCCCAGTTACACACTTTCCGCCTCCAATACCTGCAGAGATACCTATTCGCAAATCCGTCTCCGCAGTGGTGCCAGCCAATGGTGCGCAGTGGCGCAGTGGCAACCTTTTTCTTTCGCCAGCTGCGCAATATGAGGTATGACCGGCAACTCTTTTTTATCAGGCCCGAGGGTTTAGGTAGAAACCTCTCGGAGCTGCCGGCATACTACCGGGACTTACTGAAGGCCTGGAAACTGGTCTCCGCGACCAGGAAGAAACAGGCGGTGGGGATTGATTTCCTCGCCGAGCCCCTGCTGTATAATCCGGCAGTGGGGGCTCGGATGTTGGATTCACCCTCTATTTGCCGCCGGCTAATCCTGGCGCAGGTGACCAGAGTCGGGGATCTCCTGGACTATGAGCGGCGGGATTGGGTAGGGGCAGAGGTGCTCGCGACCCGTATGGATCTGCGTTCTGCCCGCGTCCCTCGTCGTTTGATCCAGGAGATTAAAGATGCCATACACCCCGACTCCCGCACCTTCATTGAGGGGGTATTGCAGACCGGAGGGCCTTGTCATCCTATCAACTTCGGCTCTCCGGATCTTTGCGTGGAACCAAGGTCACGGCAACCCCCTCGGGCTCTTCTCTCCCCCAACCTCAGCAAGTTGGGGGAAATGTCCCCGGCATGTTTCCGCGGCATGCCGAGGAAAGTCCTGTATTCTCTGGTGCTCCATATAGTGGATTACCTCGCCCTTGTCACCCGCCCAGACACCATCTGGAGGCGGGTATTCCCAGCGAATGAGGATGAGAGACCCCGGTGGAGGGAACTCTATTCATCTTTGGTTCCCCGTCCCGCCGGGGATTTGAGTTGGAGGGTCCTCCACGGAGCACTGAGCACAGGAGAGTATTTGGCACACTTCACGGACTCCCCCGCCACCTGTCCCTTCTGTGGCGAGCGGGAGTCCGTATATCACATTTATTCGAGTTGTGCCAGACTGCAGCCCCTCTTTTCCTTCTTGAGGAGCTTACTCCTGCTGTTCTGGTTGCACTTCTCACCTCATCTTTTTATTTTTGGGTGCCCAGTGTCCCGGGACAATAAGCCTAGGGATCTCCTGGTCAACCTGCTCCTGGCATTGGCTAAGGTAGCCATTTGTAAAACCAGGAAGCAGTGTTTGGAGGGGGGGGTCCCGACAAACATCGTGGTCATGTTCCGGGCGCTGGTGTATTCGGGCAGAGTACTCGTACGCCGAGTCTACTGGGACGGTTTCAGAGTTTGCCTCCCAGTGGGCGTTAGGCGGGGTGCTTTGCTCGGTATCCACCAATCAGGGTTCTTCAGATTTAACCCTTCTGTTTTAAGTGCACTTCATCAGTGCACTTGTTGGGTTCATTTAATTTTTGTTTGACTGGTTTATTTTTGTTCTACTTGGTAACAAGTAGAATTGCTGTTCAACTGAATTGGCCGGCAAAGTTTCAAACCAGATCAAAATAGTTCCCCCTCATACAGAGGTATTGGGAACAAATGCAGTGTAGTGTAGGACTTGCACTTATTATGGTTTACCTTGACGTTTGGTGTGCAAGCTTATGATGTTTTGGCCAAAATTTCTAACTAAAAAACCATTTTTTATTATTAGCATTAGCAATGTTATTAGTATTGAAGCATCATTTCTTGTAATTATTACCATGTATGTTTTGTCATTTGGATGTAGCACTGGGCACCCCCTGTGTTTTCCTATATATATATATATATATATATATATATATATATATATATATATATATATATATATATATATATATATATATATATATATATATATATATATATATATATATATATATATATATATATATATACCAAACACAGAGTTGGTGCCGCAATCAAAACCACCCCTCATAAATCACTAGGCCAGATGTAGGGGTTAAATTTACCCTCTGGCGGTGCTAACAACCCAATATGATATACGAACACAAAAAGAAAAAAAGAGGGTTTGTTGAAAGCACACAAAAAATGTGAAAGTACAAAATGGATTTTATTAGCAATACAAAACACAAAAATAGTATTAAAATATACCTAAACACATACTAAATGAACACTGCTGAACCAAAGAATACACAATAAAAATGTAGGGACCCAAAATATGTAACATGCAAAATACATAGGTATGATAATGCAAATCCAGGGGGAAATAATTTCCCCTGGAAATGCAATGGAGATTGGACGATCAACAACACATGATAATAAAAATGACTGAAAAAAAACAATATCTACACAAATCCAAGTAAACACAGAAAAAGAGCAACAATGAAAATATAATGAATGAATACCCTAAATGCTTTGTAGCCAGAAGGTGGTAGCTAAACCCTGGCAGTTATAATAAAGAGCCAGAGAAAGACAGAAAATAAATGTCTAAAATATGCAGAGGTCCCCTCAAAGACTAAAATGTAAACACTGAGTCAGCAGAGAAAAGAAGGGAGAAAAAATGAGAAAATAACTCCCTAATGCCACAGCTAGGTGTAACTGATATAAGCTGTGGCAGACAAAAATGATAGTGTCCCAAAGGCTACCGTGGAGCAAGGAAATGTCCAGATACGTGCTATGATGCTGCACAAGACATCCAGAGAAGAAGGGGAGTCCAAGACAGAGATAAGTAAGAGGCAATGCAAGCCCCCGGCATCCCGCTCACTGTTAACATCAGGCAGCAATCATACAGCAGTCACAGAGACCGGACAAAACAGCATCAGCAGTAAAGCTCCAAACAAGGAGATGGTCAGCACGGTGCAGCAGTGGGACACAGGAAAGTGAGTGGTATAGATACTACAACGGCCGTTTCGCCGTAAGGCCCTAGTGCGGCCGTAGCGGCGCAACTCTGATAACCGCGGGCAGATGCAGTATGTTTTTTTTCCGGAGTATATTGCGGTATTTTAGCGCTCGTAATATTAGCATTTTATTAGCGCTGTCTGCAATACTGCAATACCGTCTAAAAACTTGGGGGCGTTCGCGAGCTGTTGTCTTCAAAGTCTAATACTTTAGCAGTTCAACCTACTGTATGGCTGTGTGCATATAAGATTGTGTCATCTGCATACATGTGTATTGAAGCTTCCTTACAAGCGGTGGGAAGATCATTGATGAATACTGAGAAGTGTAGGGGGCCCAGAACAGAGCCTTGCGGGACGCCACAGGTGATATCCAGGGGGTTGGAGTTAGAGCCTGAGATGGACACATGTTGGGATCTACCTGATAGGTAGGACTGAAACCAGTTTAAAGCATGCTTCCCTGTTCCAGAGCTCTGGAGTTTGTTAAGCATGATAACATGATCAACAGTATCAAAAGCCTTTGCAAAATCTAGGAATATTGCACCAGTGAGTTGACCACGTTACATTCCACACTAGATTTCATTGCAAACTTTTAGCAGGGTAGTTACGGTAGAGTGTTTGGGGCGAAAGCCAGATTGGAATTGGCTAGGGAAATTTGTCTTGGTATAGTAATCGCTTAGTTGGGAGTGGACACATTTTTCCATGGCTTTGGATAGGATTGGGAGAAGGGAGATTGACCTGTAGTTTGAGACAGAGTTTTTGTCCCCACTTTTGAAGATTGGGACAACTCTAGCAGTTTTCCAGGTCTTAGGGATATGGCCTGCAGACAGGATAGAGTTGACTATGAAAGCAATTGGTTTGGCAATTGCTGTGGCACCAAGTCTTAGGAACCTAGAATGTAGTACAGTGGCGGACGACCTGAGTCTAAGTCGGCTAGATCCGTGGCACTCAGATTATCCCGGTTAGGTGCGTTTGTTTTTTTTTGCCCGGAGTGAATTGCGTTATTTTAGCGCTCGTGATATTAGCATTTTATTCTCGCTGTCTGCAATACTGCAATGCCATGTAAAAACTCAAGGGGGCATTTGCGAGCTGTTGACTTAGGCTGAGTCCATGCTCCCTGCTTGCTCGCTGAGGCGCGCTGAGGCTCAGGGAAAGCGGGTGCTTTCCCTGGCCTTGCGGTTGCTTACCGCACGCGCCGTCAGCGGGCCTTCAGGGGGCGGGCGCGTCACTGTCCGGGGGCGGGCCAGTGATGTCACAGAGCTGGTTCGCCCTCATTGGGCGAACCGCTCACGTGACCGGCCTGTCTCGCCGGCAAGCGGGGGAATTTTAAATTTCCCTAAGACCTGCGCTTCCGCAAGCGCGTGGAAGTGCAGGTGAGCCCCTACTAAAGCCGCTCTAATTGCGGCTGTCGGGGCTCAGTGCTGAGTGGGAGCGCGCCTCAGCGCGCTTCCGCCAGCAAGCAAGTAACATGGCCGAGGCCTAACAAGTCTAATACCTTCGCGGTTCAACCTTCATCAGTACACATTCTGTGTGTGCACTCGCAGTAATTGTAAATTTGCATATTTTAAGTATACATACATTTGCAGTGCTGTAGTTCAGTACAGTATGTCTCATTTGAAAATTGTTGAAACGCATACACTGGCGACACACTTTATTCGAGCTCGGCTAGTCCCACGAATTCGGGTATACCCGGGTGTATTGAGGTTTGTGACTGTTTTCTGCCCGAGTACATTGAGTTATTTTCCAAGCAGGGATTGAAGCATTTTATTCCCGCTGGCTGCAATACTGCACAGTATATATATATATATATATACTGCATTACAATTCATGAATTTATGCCATCTGGTAGACATGCGAAGCATTGCAGCCTATTAAATCCTAATCATTATCATTTAACAGATCAGCCGCCCATCAGCCAGGCATGAACCCAGGCTGGGAAGGCAAATGCAACGGGGCTTGTCAGAGGTTAGGAGCGGCGCATTCCAGGTATCTGCCAGGTACATACCGGGTATTTGCTCGAATAAAGTGTGTCGGTGCAGTAGGCGTGTACAGTACTGTAACAGTGTCACATTTCGGCATATACAGCGCTCTCCCCTCGCTCAGGATAATTATCTGCACTGCAGGGTATTTCAACTTCTTATCTTCTCTACAATGCAGTAATGTACATCTCTCCCACACCATTCCTTTGAACGTGTCTGGTTTCAATCACATTCCTGCTTGACAGCAGGTGATTACTATGCATGCGCCTGTTACTTCGCCCACCACTGCTTGCTTGCTTGAGTGAGTGACCAAAAAAAAATAATTTAATTTTTTTATTCAAATTTTTATATTTTTATTTTCTCCACAAGCCTGCAAAAACCATCTTACTGTATTACGATATTCAATCTGTGCTGTAGCTTTTGACTGCGACCCTGTGCATTTGATTGCACATGGTTGATTTTTGTGCTTTTTACGTACTATATTTGGGGGTGTATTATTATGATGAACTGCCTTTTGAAATTAAAGTATGTCATTATCTTTGAACTTCATGCAGCTGTACCCTGTAGCCCCCTCCCCCACGAACACACAAGGCTAGCTCAAGGATTTGAAATTCCACGGAGTCGTTCATTTTCTGAATCTTGACATTGTGTTCTTAATCCGTCCATAGCCGAGCTACAAAGCCTCACTGCTCCTGCGTGTAATCCTCTTTGAAATGGGAGCTTTGAGGCTTTGTTTACAGTAACGCTTTGGAAAATTCCTTCTTGAATTTGATTTGCACAGAGCATCACCTCTCTATGCGCCTGTGTGTAATCCTCTTTCGGATGGGAGCTAGTTGATTACTGCTCATGCGATTGTAACTTCACACACCACTGCTTGCTTGAGTGCCCCCAAAAAAAAAAAAAATTAATTAGAATTTTTTAACTGTTATTTTATCCACAAGCCTGCAAAAACAATCTTGATATTACGATATTCAATCTGTGCGTTTGACTGCACATGGTTGATTTGTGTGGTTTTTATGTACTGTATTTGGGGGTGTAGGGATCAAATTATTATGATGAACTGCCTTTTGAAATTACTGTACTCTACTCTATGTAATTTCTTTGAACTGCTGCACAACTAATCCTTCATCCCTCCCCCACGCACACACAAACTCTTATCGACAGACACCTCCACAGAGTCATTAATTTTCTGAATGTAATCCTCTTTGAGATGGGAGCTAGCTGCTTACTGCGCATGACTCACCCAACTCCCCACCCCCACCCCACAGAGTCATTACTATTCTGAAGCTAGTCATTGTGTTTTTAATCCGTCCCTAGCCGAGCGTCAATCACCTCACTGCGCCTGCATGTAATCCTCTTTGAGATGGGAGCGAACGCATGACTCACCCAACCCCCCCAACCCTTTGAGGCTTTGTTTATGGTAACGCTTTGGAAAATCCACTCTCGAATTTGAAATGTAAATCTGATTTGCACAGCATTGTGAGAATTGAGAGTTAAAAAAAGCATTAACTGATTCATGTTGTTTTGTCATTCATTCTTATTCATTGGTGTACTGTAGGTGTGTGTGTGTGTGTGTGTGTGTGTGTGTGTGTGGGGGGGGGGGGGGGGGGGGGGGGGGTGTTGTCAATGATTATGATTAGCAGGAATGTAAATAAATATTTATTTCATTTTATCAGGAACCAAAAAATACAAATATAAAAATAATCATGAATAATACATAATGCAGTCTTTATTAAGTTCTTCTGCCAGATTGAAATTGGATAAACATTTAGAAAACATTTGTAAAACATGGATAAACATGAATAATGCACATTTATAAGAATATTATTTAATAATATATACTGTAATGTATAATATATATATATATATATATAGTAATATAATTTTTCCGTCTTTATCTTGTTCCTCATTCTGTGTACAGTACAGTAGTTCATTGAGAGAGTAGAAGTTTTGTGTACATCATTACTGCTGTTTAGATACTGTACATTTGACTGTACAAAAAGATTAGAATGGACACAACACCCGACCTCCCCCCAGGCCACCCTTTTTTCCTGAAACGACAAGAAAACAAAAAATTAGTGCAGTTAGTAGGCAGTTAATGTAGTACTGTCAAACTAGTCTATACTGGAACTACTGTATACTCTGACTACTGTTAAATACTATGTAACCAGATGGCTGGTTCTACTCTCTCTGGAAAGAAAAAACTGTAACTACTGTATACTCTGACTATTAGGAAAGAAAAAAATCTGTGCCATACTTACCTGTATCATACTGTACTTACAATACTACAGTACAGTACTACTTTCCTGATGCTTGCCCATTACGCGCGATCACAATGGGCAACACAGTCGCAATATGGTCTATATATTTATTGCAGCGTTCCACGGTGAGTACATTGTTCCAAAAACTCATTTTGCCTTTCGCCAACTCGTCCTTTTTGGAGGGTTTCACCACTTTCTGGATATGGTCCTTCAGCTGATGCCAGACCATTTAGATCGGATTGAAGTCTGGTGATCTGTTATTGGAAAAAAGGACAATTAGTTTAAGAAATACAGTACACAGTAAAAACAGTGGTAAAAAAATGACACTGTTACCGCACTTACTCCGATGGCGTCTTCACCCAGTTGATACCGCGCTCAAGGATATGCGCTGTTGACGCGGTGTGCTTCGGGTCGTTGTCCTGGTAGAAACGGTGACCATCCGGGAACTCGCGTGTGATGTATTGCACTATTTCAGGAATAAAGTGAACACAGGCGCAAACAAATAAATATAAATATAGAGAGATGTATGTACAGTAGAAAAGGATCACTCCACACATAGGGAGAGATTAGAATCATACGAATCCAAAGAAAGGGGTACAGCAAATTTCACTCCGATTAACCAACAGAAGAAAGATAAAAGAGAAGAGGAGAGATATCAAAAAAAGAAAGAAAAATCCCAGAAAGGGAGAAAGGAGAAAGAAAGGGAGAAAAGAGAAGCTCAGAGAGATAACCAACAGGAAAGAACAGAGGTTTTTTTTAGGCGCAGAGGGCCCATCCACTCTGTGGGAGAACAGAAATCATTACCTCCCACTAGTGGAAAAGGAGTCCAAAAATTTAAAAAGAGGAAGACAATTAGAGGGAGCAGAGGAAGAAAAAGGAAGAGAGCGCAAAAAAAGCGCAAAATGAATGATAACATCTTTAATTTAAGCTCTATAGTCCTCACAGAACCTCAAAGGGAGGTCATTTCAAAGGGTCTTTCTTTTGCACCAGTGAGAGGCCACAACAGCTTTGACCTCTACATTGACGCAAATAAATATCTGCGCAAACTAACCCTGAAGAGATATTTCCTGGGAAGGAATCTTGAACCAATGAATGATATAGTGATTCCTGCGGTAGTACAAGAGGAGAGAAATTTTGTCCACACTGATTTGAGGCCAAAGTCCACATTTTATCCACAGTTTGCAAAAGGCAATAATGTAGATGTTTTCTTTAAAATGATTACGAGCGATTTCGATGATCTAATGAAGAACAAAACTAATATCAAGGATAATCTTACAAAAGAAGAAAAATAAGCTTTAAGGGAACTAGTGGAGAATGAGGTCTTGGTCATAAAACAGGCGGACAAGGGAGGAGGCGTTGTACTGATGGACAAGGTAAATTACAATAAGGAGTCCCTACGCCTCCTAGAGGACAAAACTACCTACACTAAACTAAAGAGTGATCCAATTAAGGAATACACAGCTGAATTGAAATGTCTCTTGGATAGGGGAAGGGAAACTGGCATTCTCAATGATAAGGAATATGAATTCCTATATATAGACAAGGCGAGAATGCCAGTTTTCTATCATCTTCCAAAGATACACAAGAGTGTAGCCAATCCCCCAGGCAGACCAATTGTCTCGGGGTTTGGCTCACTCACAGCAAATCTGTCTATGTACATTGACAAATTTTTACAAAAATATGTATCAAAACAAAAATCTTATCTGAGAGACACTATGGATATTTTAAACACACTCACTGAAATAAAATGGGAAGACCATTTCATTATGGCTAGCTGCGACGTAACATCATTGTATACGTCAATAAATCATGAACAAGGGTGCGCAGCCATTAAATACATATTAGGACAGGGTTTGGAATTACCAAAGGATCAGGCAGACTTCATTGTAGATAGTATATCATTCATATTAACCCACAACTACTTTTGGTATGGTGGTGATTTTTATTTGCAGAACTGTGGAACGGCGATGGGAACCAGGTTTGCCCCCAGTTACGCTAACCTCTTCATGGTGGTCTGGGAAGAGGAGACCATCTGGCCCATGGGAGAGGTACCGGGGGCGGGCCTGGAGCTCTGGCACCGTTTCATTGATGATGTGTTTTTAATTTGGAAGGGAGAAGAAGAAAAGTTAAACTTTTTCTTTGATTATATCAATACAAACACAAAAAATTTGAACTTTACCAGCACCTTTAGTTCCAATATGATTCACTTTTTAGATTTGGAGATATATATATATATAGAGGATAACAATGTCAAGACCAAAACCTTTTTTAAGCCAATTGACAAAAATAATTATATTTTGAGAACCAGTGGACATTTGCCACGTTGGATGGACAATATGCTACTGGGACAGTTCAATAGACTTAAAAGAAACTGCACAGATCAAGAACAATTTGTCAAACACGCTGATTTTATTAAACAAAGATTTCTGGATAAAGAATACGATGAGAGATTGTTGGATAGAGCGATTGTAGAAGCTGACAGCCGAAATAGGAGTGACCTTTTGAGACCTAGAAGTAAAAATAAAAAAGAACATTTAGAGTTTGCATTCATCACGGGCTATAATAAGGAATTAAAAAATATTCAGAAGATTCTAAATAAACACTGGGATATCCTGAAAAATGATTCTATATTGGGAAATGTGATTCCAGAAAGACCCAAAGTATTGTTTAGAAGAGCTGACAATTTGAAGACCAAGTTGGCGCCCAGTGCATTAAGAGAGAGAAACCCAAGTAAGAATAATTGGTTGAGCCATATTAAAGGGTTCTATGGGTGCAAAACTTGCAGGGCCTGCCAGTTCAAATCTACGAATAGCACTAACTTCTGCTCCAATGTCACTAATGAATGCTTTACTATAAAAACAAGTCTTACCTGTAGATCAGACCACGTCATATATGTATTAGAGTGCCCATGTAAATTACAATACGTGGGCAAGACTGCAAGACCCATTAGAACTAGGATCCTAGAACACCTTAGCAGCATTAAACGACAAATAAAGACCCATAGTGTCTCTGATAATTTCTCCACAGTATATCAAGGAGATGCAAAAGGTTTGACGTACACAGTTATAGAACAAGTGAAACAACACTGGAGAGGGGGAGATAGAGAGAATGAACTTTTCAGGAGAGAATCCTTTTGGATCCATCGTTTAGGAAGTCTCACCCCAAGGGGATTAAATATGGCGTTAGATATTCTGCCATTTTTTAAATAATTGTATCTGTTTCTAATGTTGATTTTGTCTCCCCCATTTTAGGAGTTTTTGTCATCCAACTCCCTCGGTTTCTATCCAATAGCCTGTAATATCTGCATTTCAGGTTTTTTGTATGGTAGGAAGTGTTTTTGAATGGTAGTAAGTGCTAGAATAGCTCCATGATTATATATTTTCACCATCATCCAACTGTAGGTTTTTAGGATTTTATAATTAATTTGTTAAAGCGTATTTGCAAATTTTATAATTAATTTGTATAAACTGTTTGTAATTATGGTGAGTTTGCCATTGTAGATCATGTATATTCCAGATCGCATATCCCCTGTCATTATATCAGTGACTTAATATGTTTGAATTTATAGTTTGTCCAAATTGATTCCAAATGTACCACCATTTATATTTATATCCTCACAAGAAGATTCATTCCCTATCATGTATACCAAGTATCCCCCCAAAAAGAAGCATTTACCATCATGCTTATTGGTATCCTTCACTGAGATTTTAACCCTATGTGTGTAAATGAGCGATTGTATTTGTACTATCCACGCTAGTAGCCCTTTAAGGAATAGCATACACCTGTTGATTAATCAGATCACTAAGATATAAAAGCATACATTGCGTCACAAGACTCCACACTCCTGAGGAAGAAAGCTGTCGCTTTCAAAATGCGTAGAGTGGGAGTCTTATCCAGAGTGGAGCATACAGCAGAGGAGTTGCAGGAGGATCCAGCACTCACCGAGCGACGAAACCGGAAGTGACGTCAGACGCCAGTCGGAGCAGTGTAACAGCTGACCGGAGGCTGAGGCGGAGGAGTGGGGGAACGTTGCGGGATGGTGAGCCAGCTGTCTAAAGTCTTCCTACACGAATGCAGTGTGATATGCCCGTATTTTATTGTTAGAATGTGAGTATAATATTTTATTGTTATAAAGCTATTTTATCTCGAGTGATCTGTGCTATGCCAGTTTTTCTCTCAACATTGGGGTACGTGATCCTGAGGACCTGATCAACTCTGATGACAACTGTACCATCCACTTACCTCTGACTGTTTGAGTCAACCCTGCCCATTTGACTCTTACATCTTGTAAGTAGTCAATTCATTAGAGCCAAGTCAATTGAAGGCTTTTTTCCACATTGCCAGTGTGTTTCCTCCCCATGCTCCCAGTGGATTTTGGATCTCAGGGACAATTTTGTCTTGGAAGAAAGCTTTATTCATGATTCCTATAACAAGAAAAGAAAAGTGCTCAAAAAACTGCACAATAGTACAGTACAGTGCATACAGTAAGGCTACACTAGTACAGTACAGTGCATAAGGCTACATTATATTTTATATATTTTACCTTCAAAGATGACAATGCATCCTGGTCCACGCCTAGAGATGGCACCCCACAGATGCAGCTTCACGGGGTGTTTTGGCCGCGGCATCATAGATATGCAACCTTTTTTGTGGAATGCAAAGGTTGCAAATCTCTCCAGCAACACAGTAGACTCGTCAGTGAGGATGCAATCCTGGAAAGTTTCTCCACTGTCGATCCATGCCTGGGCCTGGACCACTCTTTTTATTTTGTTTACGTCCCGTATCATGGGGTACGCTCTGTAATGACAAGGAATAAATAATTTTAGCGGTACAGTACAGTTTCCTAAACAACACTTTTACCTCCTGTACTGTCCAGTACTAACCTCACACGTCCATATTACCATCCAATGCTGCATCTCATCTTCTTTATGCTGGTCTCGGATACAGTGAGATTGTGATTTTCCTGCAGAATATATTTGACCCTTAATGCACTCTTCTCATCATTCTCCTCACTTATTTTGTCCACCAGAAGAGTTGTCTCCCTACAATGTAAAGAAAAACAATCCGGTGAGTTACAGTGCAGTAGGCCACAAGCACAGTTCTACAGTATCAATATGCAGCAATATAACAAATATATACAGTACACTGTTGTAATATAAATATACAAAATATATATACTGTTGTAAAATAAATCTAAATATACAAAATATATACAGTATACTGTTGTAATATAAATATACAAAATATATACAGTATACTGTTGTAATATAAATATAAATATACAATATATATATACTGTTGCAATATAAATATACAAAATATATATATACTCTTGTAATATAAATATAAATACAGTATACAAAATATATATTGTTGTAATATAAATATACAAAATATATATATATATATACTGTTGTAATATAAATATAAATATACAAAATATATGTAACGGGTATTTCCCCCCCCAATCGCAGATCTGATGTGGGTGTAAGGAACATACGGTGTTACCATAGGTGTGGTGCATTACCTGTTGGCTCACAGGAGGGCTGAGCTTCCGCCACGGGGAACCTGGGACATAACACAATACTAGGGGTGATCACTTACACGATGCAGCGCCTCCACCTGCGATGGCTCCCGCCAGAGGGGGAGTGGTTCCTCGCAGGACAATCACTAATAATCACATACACAGTGGGGTATAATAACTAATGGCTTTACTAACATGCATAACAACTCATCACATTCATAATGACCTGTGTCCCTCTCACGAGGAGACACTTACTGCGACGTCTCGCAGGACGCTCCCCAACACTAGGTGATAACACCCAGTGTCCAAAGAACCCCCACCAAATGTCCCGCACTCTTGCAGAGGGAACGTGGGTGACTGCGCAGTCACTAATTACGTTAAGGGCCCGGTGGTGCATTTAAGAATGTGTGATACCTGCCGAGCACTCCGGTGCTCGGGTCAGCAACTCTTCACAAAGGGTCAGACGTGTGATTAATCCGTCTGATCCTCCACCCGAACTCCTGGCACGCGCGGACCGCCAGGGGCGATCCTATTCTGAGGAAAGTCTCTGTGGACCCCAACGTGGGTCCGAACTCCGTCACTGGAACCACAGCATCCGCTGAGTCCCTAACTACACTAGGCACAAACGTGACAGGTACCCTAACCTAGGGCCTGTCCCTGTCGCACCACAACTGGGGAGGGAGAGCCTATCTGGGACCTAAGGGGTTAATAGCCTACCTACTCCCCTAACGGTTCCCAGTCCTGACTCCCACTAACAACTGCCTAACCTGAGTGACAGGGTCCCTTACTCTAGGGCAGTCCCTGGCAACACTCACTATCATGGGGTAACTTATAGCTATCTTGGGCCAAGGGGGTGCTGGCCTAGTACAGGGTCCCTCTCTCCGGTACCCTACCTCCTTCCCTTGTCTGCCCCTTGCTCTGACTAACTAGCAGGCTCTCTTGCCCGCGAAATGTATCCACTTGCTCTCCTGGCAGTCCTGCAGCCCTATTGGCTCCTATGAGGCACCTGGGGTGCGTGGCCCTAAGCCTCATGGGAGTTGTAGTCCCGAGGCACCTGTAATAACATTGGGGCCGCGTGCGCGCCTTCCCTCTGCCTGCACTAACCCCTAATGGCCGCCGCAGCCTCTCACTACCTATCCCTACTCTCGTGCTACTCTTTCCTGCCCTTCTTCTGCGCATGCGCGACTATCTCGGGCCGCCGGGGACTCTCTGCGCATGCGCGAACCGGCGCAACATGGCGGCGCCCTACGCAAGAGCCACCGGAGATCTCCTGCACTCCGGCGAGCTCCCTCCTCGGCCCCCACCCTCCGGAATGGCCGTCGGGTCTGCCGCTGGCCTCTGACAGTACCCGACAGCGTCCGTGGCCATGGAGGCTCCCTGGGAGGACGAAGGGGGAAAAAGGTGACCTGGCTACATATATATACTGTTGTAATATAAATATACAAAATATATATACTGTTGTAATATAAATATACAAAATATATATACAATTGTAATATAAATATAAATACAGTATACAAAATATATATATATTGTTGTAATATAAATATAAATATACAAAATATATATACTGTTGTTATATAAATATAAATACAGTATACAAAATATATATATTGTTGTAATATAAATATAAATATACAAAATATATATACTGTTGTAATATAAATCTACAGAAATAACAAAAATATTAGATACAGTACTGTAGATCTACAGTACATTATTTTATATAAAAAAATGTTTTAAGTTGTATAAATATACTTATGCGTTAGTTACCCTTGGTGCCCTTTTGCGGTCTCTGTTTTTTCCGTGTAAATGATAGCTCACGGTGGTTGCTGGCACAAAGAGGCCAGAAGTAGCTAACCAGCGTTGGATAGCAGCAATTCGGTGTCCGCTCGTGTACATCTCCTAAATTTGCATGCTGAGCTCCTTGGAAATCTTTTTAACAGGCATTGCTGCGAGTAGAAAGAAATACAAACACAAGAATGTATATTCAATGTTTAGTCGATGTGTATTTAATGTGCAGTGAATCCACAAAATGGATGGTGTATTTATACGATAATGACTCACATTAGAGTACGCCCACTTTCAACACCTGTACCTCACCGCCATGCATAAAATGTTACACACTTTGCATAGCCCACCACTCGATGATCTGTATCTGAACTTGCCCTTGTCCAGATACTGCATTGTGCCATCTGCTTCCATGGATCAACCCCGTTTCTACGGACGCAGGAACCCTCTCGCCTCTGCCGTGCCTGTCATGCAGAAAAAGCGAAAGGCGGGAGTCATTTCCAAGCCAACGCCAAAGCAAAAGGCTAAGGCCAATAAAGAAAACCTTCTGCTGACCCCAAAGGCTAAGGGTTTTAATAGACGTCAGCCTTATTATGTCAAGAAGAAATACAGCGATGTACTCTCAACACAAAACGAATGGGAGCCAGCCCATCGAACCCGCAGACCACTTCCTCACATACGCTTCGACGACTCTCCCGCCGCTGTCCTGGAAATCTTCAGCCCGTCTTCTCCACCCCTCGTCCTCGACGCTGCCGCCGCCCACCCGGAAACCCACAGGCCATCTTCTCCAGTTCTATCCGACGACGCTGCCGCTGGTGCCTCTGAAATCCATGGGTCACTTTCTCCTTTGCTCTTAGACGACTCTGCTTCTCGTCCGGAAATCCAAAGGTCACTTTCTCCATCCCTCTTCGACGACGCTGCCGCTTCTCCTCTACCGGATATCCACAGGTCACCTCCTCCACCCTTCTTCGACGACGCTGCCGCTTCTCTCCATGGAACCCCCATCTCATCCTCCGTAGCACCCATCCACCAAGATGTCCACACGCCATGCACAAGAAGCAGCTCGTTAGACCGGATGCTGAATGGGATAAGTGTGGATATCCCCGGGAACTCTATTGTGCTGGCAAAGATAGATCTGCTTCTGGAGACCATGTTAAATGTGGAGCAACGGATGCTACATATGGATCAACGGATGATACATATGGATCAACAGATGCTAGATATGGATCAACGGATGGATCGACGGATGGAGAAGATAGAGGCTGACAAAGCAGGAATACATCATTTGCTCTGTGTTCATGCCCCTGTTTCCCCGACGCCGGAGCAGGAGGGTGGCATGGATGTTATGAATGGGAGCATCGACACCCTTCCATCACCAAGCACACCCCCTCAACCAGAAGATGTCGTGTACATGTATGCCGTTGAGGAGGACAACCCCGTCAAGACCACGCCAGGAGACAACACGGCGACCAAGACAGGAGGAAAGCTTCCTCCCAGACAACCTACCATCGCCTGTCGCCTCAAGCACACCCACTCCCAGAAGACCTACATTCGCTCGCATCGATACGGTCCCCAACATCACCCTGTGCGATCTGCCACCGGCACTCAGGGAGAAGTATAGGGTGATGAGTGCTGGTGCACCCCACAAGTATACCTTGTACATTTTTAAGCACCATGTGCCCTACTCGTTGTTCTGCGACTGGGCCTTCAGAGTGAACTACGAAGGAAATCGCAAAAAAAGGCGCTTCCTGACAATTTAAGAAAGACCATTCTGGAGGAATTGCGGCACTTTTATTCAATTACAGATCCTGTAATGAAAGGCGTTCGAGACTGCATTAATGGCGTTTTGCACCATGCAAGGCATCGGCCATGGAAGGACAATCTGGTGAGGTACGCATTTGAGTGAGTGTTCAACTGTTGAAAATGTTTGGTACTGTACATGTTTTGTTCCAGTCCCGGAGGGCCGCAAACAGGCCCGGTTTTCAAGGTTGTCCTGAAAACCGGGCCTGTTTGCTGCCTTCGAGGACTATAGTTGTGCAGGCCTGACTGTTCTGCACACCATCCCACTGCAAATGTTTTGACTTGCTGTTCTTGTGTAAAGGAGATGTTCCGTTTTGTATATTTTATGAATAAAGAATTTTTTTTAATCACAGGTACTGTAAGACCATACTGTTGTGCGGAACTGTACTGTGCATGTTTTGACCTGCTGTACTTAAATAAAGGAGATGCTGTTGTGTGTTTTAACTTGTATTTATACAGAAATGTTTTAACTTGGTGTACACACACACAGGACCTGCATAATTCCAGTCCCTGAGGGCCGCAAACAGGCACGGTTTTCAAAGGTTACCCTGAAAACGGGCCGGTTTGCTGCCCTCGAGGACTGTACTGGTGCAGACTGTTTTGCACACCATCCCACTGTAAATGTTTTGACTTGCCGTTCTTTAATAAAGGAGATGTTGCGTTTTGTATATTTTATGAATAAAGAATTTGTTTTTATAACATGTGGCTGTAAACCATACTGACTGACTGTAAATGTTTTTACTTTCTATGCATAAATGTTTTCACTACTGTATGCAGTAAACCATACACCTGTTGATGTTTTGAATTGCTGTGCACTTAAAATGTTTCTACATTGTACAGTATTTGTAAATAAATGTTTTTGTACTTACTCCACCAATAAAAGAACATGTTGATTTTTTACATTGTTCCATTGGCTCCGTTGCTACTGTAACAAAATAAAGTGTTTCTAGAATGTACACTACTGTCCAGGCATACTGTACTGTATACTGTAGGCATGCTCAGTACAAGAGTATTAAAAAAATAGAAGACACATACTGTACTATACTGTATGTACTGGCACTGTATAGAAGACACATACTGTATGTACAGTACTCTAATACATGTAGAATAAATGCATACACTACCGACACACTTTATTGAAGTGTGGTCGGTACCGCAAGCCGGGAAATCTCCCGGCTTGCTAGTGGCCGCCCCTCGGCGTGCCGCGCGTCTATGCGCGGTCACGCGTCATCGGGAGCGTGCGCCCCCTGCACGCGTGTCCAGGGGCTCCCCGAGGGAGCCCTGGTGTCCCGCGATCGCGGGACAGCGGCAGGGGGTTCCGGGGGACCCGGCGGACCCGGCAGCGGTAGGGAGAGCGCCCCGATCGGAGGGCGCTCTTCCGCTGCTTCGGCGCGCGCCCGTCACACTCGGGCACGCGCCAGGCTACTGCTGCGGCACAGAACGGGCAAATGCTCGAATAAACTGTGCCGCAGCAGTAGTTTTAATTTTTCGGGTTTATTACACAGTATACTGTATATAAAAAAGTATTGTATACTGTACGGTCGGAAAACCTCAGCATACTGTTTCAGGTATTCTATCCTAATCAATAACAACGGCCACTAAACTGTAAACTCCGGGACGTGGTTTTTTAAATCCGATTCAGCAATGTGCAGGCATTGTTACACAAAGCGATATTATCCATCGAAATCCCTCCATTAGCCGTTTTCTTTTCTGAGGAAAAACAAAAAGAAAAGTTTTACTGTTATGGTCAGTCCCCTAAAGAAGTTTCCAGTCAGTCCCACCAATAATTTTCTCGGGGGGCGTCTCCTGTTCACATGCGCATGCGCCTACCGTCGATATAATGACACACATATGTGTTTCAAGAAGGTTCCAATGCGCATGCGCCTAGCGTTCCACCAATTGTTCAGTTTCTGCAGTACTGTAGAAGCCGCTCAGCCAATGATATTGCTTACAGGAGAATCGCTTGACTTTTGAATCGCACCGATATTGATATTGTCAAAATAAAAAAAACACAGAAAATAATACGGCAACAATACTCACCATAGAATTTCCCATTCAGCTGGCGCCAGCGCTGGGCCACTGCCAGTCCAGTACTCTTGATCATCCACGTTGATAGTTGGCAGCGGGACTAATACCTGTACTGTACATCAGTCAGCTGATGAGGTTGGAAATCGCTTAGGGACATGCAAGCTTGACCAAAACTGCAAGCGAAATCCAGCTCAGGTTTGCTGGACAGACAGCAAGGGTTGTCACTGACGGTGGGACCGTTATTGGAAGCCGGTAATGGTGCTGGTGCTGGCGCATTGCTTGGCAGCGACTGTCGTTTCTTAGTTGGTTTTAACACGACCTTTTCGCCTTTTGCTGTCTGCATGATCATAGATACAGGAAAAAGCCGGTGATACACACCAATACCCTCCAATAAATTGTGGCTCAATATGATAAAAACAGGGATCGCTACATATCTTTTTCCTTATTGCACGCTTCCACACATGAGGAGCTGGCGAAAATTTGTAAAAGTCATAGTTTTCGATAAAATACTGATAAATTTGAAAAACTGTTGCCATCTTATCATCTGTTGCATTAATCGTGTTTAAAACCAGAGACAGAACATAAAACACAGACAAAGCTCAGTTTTAGCACATCCAGTGAGACTCATACACGGTACAGTGCCTAAATATATATGTATAAATATCTAATAAGTAAAATGTAAATAAGTAAAATATGCTTATATATATGTTGTGGTCATTTTGGGGGTTCAATAGGAGCTTGTTAGGTGTCCAGTATGTTTTGCATTAATCGTGTTCCCATATCAAATACGCGTAACTTCTGTCGGGGTTTTGGAAAACGGGCTGCATTTGAACACTCATGGCGATATAACAGCTTGTACTCAGCAAAGGTGTCCAAAATTGAATAAAATAGCCCTACGCGTTTCGTGTGGGTAACCACACTTCCTCAGGGGATAACTGTTATATCGCTGAGCGCTTTTGTTGAGCGAAGTAGGGGCAAGGAGGTGCGGATCGCCATTTCCCTGAGGCTTCACTGGATTCACCAGTCCTGACGTCACACCCGGCGACGTCATTTCCGGTTTCGGCGCAACGGAGACGTCATTTCCGGTCCTCACCAGTAAGGAGTAACAGAGGGAATACACAGCATTCTGAGAACCCTGCGACCCCCCCACACATGGATTTCGGCTCACATTGACTTATGCGAATCTACATCTGCCGTCCTGTGAGTGTTATTCAGATTTTAACCCACCGGAGCGGCATATCAGCAACCTGTCCTATTTTTTATTTTCAGTTATAATAAATTAACTTTTATCATTAGCTTTGCTTTAATGTTGTCTGTCTAGTTGTGTCTGTCTGTCTTGTCCCCCTGTGTCAGCCAGCTTGCATTTTTATTTTTTTGATTATTTTTTTTGTTTTGTTTTTCGCTTTCCATTTTTTTTTTCTTTTTTGTCTGTGTAATCTGTTTAGCTGTGTTGCACTAAATTCTCTCTTCTTTTATTTCATGTTACACATCCCCTGCATGAATTCCTAACGGAGCACTCAAAGATTCAGTGACTGTAGCACATCCTGGATTTGGAACTATTTCTACTGGACTGACATAGGGTGACCGATGTCCCGGGACATTCCAGATTTTTTTATCTTATGTCTCCTGCCCCGACTATCTTCTGCTACAGTATGTCCCGATTTTACCAGGAGCAGAGAGAAAAGTAGGGTCTGCGACTGCAATTTCTCCTCCAGCCATTTGGTGGCGTTATGCTGCGCAGCTCATTCTCTGACTGGGTGCAGTGTGAGTGCGTGTGTGTGAGTGTATGACATGTTGCGGGACAGTGGAGGGGTGAGAGAAATGGCGAGGGGAGGGGGGTTGAAGGAGACATGGCGAGGGGATGGGGGTGAAAGAGACATGGGGAGTTGGTGAAAGAGAGACATGGCGAGGGGGTGATAGAGAGTCTTAGGGAGGGGGGGTGAAAGAGAGACATGGGGAGGGAGTGAAAGAGACATGGGGAGTGGGGGTGAAGAGACATGGGGAGGGGGTTGAAACAGACATGGGGAGGGTGAAAGAGGCATGGAAAATGGGGGGATGAAAGGGAGACATGGGGAGGGAAGGGGAGGTGAAAGAGAGACATGGGGAGGGGGTGAGAGATATGGGGAGGGAATGGGGTGAAAGAGGCATGGGGGGGTGAATAAGCGACATAGGGGGGGGTGAAAGAGAGACATGGAGAGGGGAGGCGATAGAGAGACATGTGGAGGGGGGGTGATAGATAAACACGGGGAGGAGGTGCAAGAGACATAGAGAGGTGGATGAAAGAGAGACATTGGAAGAGGGGTGAAAGAGAGACATGGGGAGAGGGGTGAAAGAGAAACATGGGGAGGGAGGCGATAGAGAGACATGGGGGGGATGAAAGAGAGACATGGGGAGGGGGGATGAAAGAAAGCCATGGGGGGAGTGAAAGACAGTCAAGGGGAGGGTGGGTAGTTCTTTTTTTCTTCTTCACAGGTCTGGGAGATGTTGATCGGACGTCTTCTTAGAATCAAATACGACGTGACAGACTTTATATAATGCCTGTGACGTCACATTTGACCGGCAAATGATACATCCACCAATCTGATTGGTGGATGTACCATGTGATGGCTTCCATTTTTTTTTTTTGGCTGAAATGACATCATCTTAAGTGATCGGATAATAAAAGAACTATTGGATCTCAATATAAATGTAGAAAATATGCAGGGCCAAAGCTATGACAATGCTGCAAATATGCGGGGAAAGCATAATGGAGTTCAAAGACATGTTGAACATGAATCCACGTGCGTTTTATGTACCATGTACTTCTCATTATTTGAACCCGGTCGTTAACAACGTGGCCAAAGCCAATATAGGTGCCATTTAATTTTTTGGCTTAATTCAACCGTTGTATAATTTCTTCCCCAGGTCCACCAACAGGTAGATCATTCTTTTAAAATCCTTACCCAATTTAACACTAAAGAGAGTCTGTGAAACATGTTGGGAGCCTCGTATTGATGCAGTTAGACCAATTCGATACCATCTGGGAGCGCTCTATGTTGCATTTGTGACTATAAATTATATGTTGTGCAATATTTTTGTATGACATAATAAGTACAATCAATCTAGTGAGCAAGCAGTCTACAAACTATGATAAAGTCCAAAGACCAAATCTGTGGCTCCAAAAATCAATCCCAACAGTAGATTTTGGGCCCTGTTTGTTTAAATCAAAAACAATACAAAACTGGTGTAAATGATCAGTCTTGGGGTTTACAGTATATACATGTAGAAAAGATGGTGCCTGGCTGGTTCTGCTCTGTTATTGAGCTACAGTATCACAAATCAGCTGTAAATGTTCACATGGAATGGCACCTAGTTAACTTCTTAAATCAATAACTGTAGACTTGCTAGTCCCCTATATCATAGACGGAATCCTCAATAATAACAAAGTGGAGACTCACGGTTATGAAAGGGTTCATCAGTTCAATCCTGCTCCTGTGGGTTGCTGCAGGGCACCTTTTGGTGTTCTGTTCGCTAGGTAGATAGTATAAAGTGAAAAATGTGCGATGCACAACCGGAACGAAAAAACTAAATGAACTGGAGAGAGGGTACAGTAACTACACAATTTGCTTTTAATAACTCATCTAATCAAGTGACCGGCTACAAAACGTGTGCCACACAGAGGTTTTCAAACACCTCTATGGAGCTTGGTCCCACCCCCCATTCGCGTCACGCATCACTCACTCGCGGCGCGCTTACGCGACAATCATGCACAGCTCCCCAGCTGCGAGACAACACCTGTAACAATGCCCACTTGTCTCCTGCACTCTGCATCCAATCACAGCTCCCGCGGGGGCCGCATCTCCGTTCCGCCTCTCACTTTCATTGCTCCAGTCCTCCTATTTAATCTCTGCTTGCTCAGTCACACATTGCTGAGCATAGACCATAGTAGCCTTGTGTTCCTACATTCCTGCTTTGCCTTGTGCCTTGCCTCTCTTGCTTTCAGTTTGACCTCATGTGTACCGACACGGCTAGACTCTTGGACGCTCTCTGTATAACGACCCCAGCTTGCCCTCGACTACCTGCATCTCTCCATCCTTGACCACGGCTATAGGACATTCTACTAACCCACCGGCTCCAACCCTCGACCTCGGCACAACAGACATCTACCATTCTTACTGGCTCCTCCCCACAACCGTGGCAAGTATCT